>NW_016815128.1:1062752-1085090 GCF_001698545.2 Rhinopithecus bieti
GTTTTCTCTTTGCTCAGTAAACAAAGCACACAATGGGTTTTACACGGAGATGTTCCATTGCCCAGGGACGGGCAGGAGACAAATGTTTTTCTCTTACTTGAGATTAAGAGAATGGTGATGACTTTTAACCACAAGCAGCCTTTAGGCACTTGTTTAGCAAAGCACATTCTGTACAGCCCAAAATCCTTTAAACCTTAAGTCACCACAGCACATGTCTCTTGCAAGGACAAGGTTGGGGGTAGGGTCACAGATTAACAGCATCTCAAATATAGAACCAAATGGAGTCTCTTAAATCTACTTCTTTCTATATAGACACAGTAACAGGCTGACCTCTCTTTTCCCCACAAATGTCTGTGTCCACTTCTATAGGTCCAGCTACACATCTCTACTTCTGATCACTTTATGCCAATATTTGTATGTTTTACTTTGAAGTCTATAATCATCCAACCAAATTATTAGCAGCTACTCTGAAATCACTAAGGATCTGCACATCTGGGCAACTTTTGGTCCAATAAAATATGGAAGGTGATACAGAGAATCATAAAGCAGGATCTTAGATAGGCAGACAGGGTGTCAGATAGGCAGGGAATATTTAAGGCTGACTTTATGGAAGGAGTGAGTCTAGCAGACACCGAGAGGAAAGGAATTCTGGGCACAGAGAAAAAAAAAATAAGGAGGACTTACTTAGTATGTTTTAGTGACAGCAAAGAGCCCAGTAGGTAGACAGAGAGAATGGAAGTGGGGGCAGGAAAAAAACAATAAGAGCCAGACAGCCTAGCTGTCTGAATTCTCCACTACAACATAGGCTCCAAGATTCAGATAGCAAGAATCCTCACCTTCCTTCAATCTCTATTATAACACTTATGTCACTAATTGAAAGCTATCTCAATTTTTCTTTTCCTTTTTTTTTTTTTTTTTTTTTTTTTTGTTTTTTTTGTGAAAGCTGATACAATGAATGACCACAATATTCAGTCAGGAGTTTAAATTTCAAGTCAAATCTTTTCTAATTATTGGCTTTGTGATGTCAGTAAAAAAATTGCCAGAGCTTAATTCTGCATCTGTGAAGGATGATTGTTATTCATAATGCACTGTTTCTTATGAGTTTAAATAAGAAAATGTTTTTGAAAAAATTTGCTTGCAAATGCTAGACACTGTATCCATGTTCAATGCATTGCAATAGAAATTCAAGTCCTCTGTTTTCCCTTCAGCAACTCTAGCTTGAAGGAAAAATAACATCATTACAACCATGATGAAGTAGATCCTGATCACCATCACAAATCAATATTTCTCTAATTTAGTCCTCACAAACAACTGTGAAAACTCTAATTTCCTGTACTTCCTCCCAGCTAGCTCAAGACAAACCTTTAGCAGGTAGGTACAGTGATCCTGGCTGCTTTGCATAATCCTGGATTTTCTGGAGCATACTATAGTGTTTTCAAAATATTTGTTAGAGAAACTTTGCAGAAGCCACTGAAAGTTGCTTTACAACTTCTCAGCCTAGGGCCTTGCCTATGGCTACCATTAAGAAAACAATTTAAGTAACTTATGCCAGAGGGTCTGAGCTCTGTCTTTTCTCTCTGTATTTGATTTGCATAACTCAAACCAAATGGGCGCATATCAGCATTCTTTACTTCTACTAACAACTGATTGACTGATACTTCATTCATTCAGTAACTATTAATATTTTTCAAAGACCTTCCAGGCTCCATTTTAGGCTCTGTATCATTGAACATAAATTCCAAGTTTCTTGTCCTCATGGGGCTTTTATTTCAATGGAGAGAGAAGATCATAAGAACTACAGTGTATTATGAATAATATTATTTAGCAAAAGTATTGTTTTAACATTCCAGTATATAAAGAAATAGCTTTAGAGTTGGTAGGGTAAGTCACTTAGCAGTTTTTTTGTTTGTTTTTTTTGTTTTTTTTTTCTCAGAGAAGGTGTTTACACTAAGAAACATGTCTCTTTTCTTATACCAATTAGTTAGATGACTCTAAAGTCTAGTTTACAATGGACAGTGCTGGTTGATCCTGTTATCTAAGTGTTATTATTAATGGTACTCCTTCACTGTGAGGTTTAGAAGATAAATCACAGTCGTAATAACAATATGGATTCTATTAAAAAATTGATAGCTCTAGTAACATTTCACATGAGACTAGTAGTCTGTCCAGGCATAATACTTGTTGTAAAAATTTTAGTGTGTTCCAACCCTATTGCCTATATTAGGAAACAATTTGAGGATAACGCTACTTTTCTGATTGATTATATATGATCTTGTCTATGAGACAAAGAAAACTGCAGCAGAATCAAGTTTTATAGGAATATGTAAAATGCACAAATGTCAAGCATGTATGAGTGACCTCATTTCCTGCCAGGATTATGAGCCACACCCATTCACAGATTATGAGCCACACCCATTCACAGATGGTGTTACATCCTTCCATCTGATTTCAGGTCACCATTCTTTCATCATTTCACAATATCTCACAACTTGGAGCCGGTCTGAAACCCAAGTCCATAGGTAAGCTCCATGCATTCTTCAAAGTAAAGTGCCGCATTTACTGTAGTATGTACATAGATCTTGACAGAGCAGGAGCATCGCCATCTTGGACAAGCACTGTCATTCTAAAATTCCCCTTGATCAAAAACTGCCTAAATCTAAAAAGCATCAGCCTAATAGCTAAGGCCAGCATGACCATAAACCACAAATGACATCTCCAACAAGAAACATTCTAACCCTAAGATAAACCCCTTTCTGACCAGAGACATGCCAGCCCCGAGATAACCTCCCCTTCAGCCGGAGAAATGTCAGCCCCCAAATAACCTCCCCTCCAACCAAAGACTTTCCAACCCCACAATAAACTTCTCCCTGACACAAAAACATTCTAACTCTGTGATAAGTTTACTCACCCTGAACCCTTAAATACTCCTAGTCTGTAAGAGAGAGTGCTACTGACCAAACTCGGCCAGAAGCCCCTCTCAGGTTTATTCTCGAAAATAAACCTGTCTTTGACTGTTGAATCTCTTTTTGTATTTCTTTCCTCTTTAACTCTTACAGTTCTAAAACGTTTAACATGTAAAACTGTTACCACCTTTGTATTGGATTCCTATCTTTTCATTGCTTTTATGATTCACTGATGAATTATTTTAATCTTGTGTCTCCAACCCCATTCTTCCTGTAAGTTCTGTGGTTTTCATTGTACAATTTTGCAAAGTGTGGTGATTTTTAGGAATCCAGGACTCTCATTATAGCAGAAATGACTAAAGTTTCTTATTGATTCAATCATACATTCTTTTATTTAACAGCAACTAATTCTTAAAATCTTCTTGATTCACAATAATTAGTTTAAATAGCATGCTTTGTGTTCAACCAATGAGACTTCTTGATTAACTTCCCTGCTTTCCTAGATAGCAGTTATGTGGCAGGACAGGTCTACCTAGTGGCTGAACAGGCAAACCTCCATACCAACAATTTCAGCACTGACTGAATGGTTAAGTTAAATATTAAAAGCTGAAAGAACCAGTGCCCTTAGACAAAGGCTGGGATGTAACAAAAGCCCACCAAGAGTTTTGCCTAGGCCTTTCCTGAACCTTGAAGCATGACAAGATAATGAAGGAATTCTTAATAGAACCCAGTTAGAATTAAGCAAATTTTACTGGGGTCTGAAGAAATTCCCCAAGCTTCCACAAACAACCCCACAACCAACTTCCACAAACCCCAAATTTTACTGGGGGTCTGAAGGAACTCTCCAAACCTCCATGATTTAGCATGAGACAAAATAAGGGTCATCACCCCAGCACCTGGACCCATTTAGATTAAGTAAATTTACTAAGTCTCCAGAGGAAGGTCTTTAGGACTCAGATCTTAGTTATAGATTGAAAGAAGTTAATCACTTATGTCTTTAGATGAATGCATGCAGATATATAGCTTAGAAGGTATATAAGTTTCTAAGCTATATATACTTACATGTAGAAATATAGCTTAGAAGGTATATAAGCTCTGGAAAACTTTGTAATTTTTGAGTTGGTCTGGCGATATTTTCCAGGACTTCTTCCTGTACCTGATTACAGAAATAAACTCCTTCCTTTCCCAGTTCATCTGCATCTCCTTATTGGGCTGTGAGAATAAACAGCCCAACTCTTAGTTTGATCAGGGAACAGTTAAATACTCAGCTCAGTTCTCAGCTGAACAGAGTCAGGAAAGTAAAATAGGCAGTAAAAAAAATAATGTTTTATATTTCTGCTACACATTATATGTTTCACTTAAATAACATTTAGTTAAACCCTATGAGGTGGTTTTATAAACTCATTTTTATAAGTGAAGAAAAATAAAGTTTAACCAAGAAATTTAGGTCAGGCGCAGTGGCTCACACTTGTAATCCCAGCACTTTGGGAGGCTGAGGCAGGTGGATCACTTGAGATCAGGAGTTTGAGACCAGCCTGGCCAACATGGTGAAACCCCTTCTCTACCAAAAAATACAAAAATTAGCTGGGCATGATGGCATGCACCTGTATTTCCAGCTACTTGGGAGGCTGAGATGGGAAAATTGNCTCTGGAAAACTTTGTAATTTTTGAGTTGGTCTGGCGATATTTTCCAGGACTTCTTCCTGTACCTGATTACAGAAATAAACTCCTTCCTTTCCCAGTTCATCTGCATCTCCTTATTGGGCTGTGAGAATAAACAGCCCAACTCTTAGTTTGATCAGGGAACAGTTAAATACTCAGCTCAGTTCTCAGCTGAACAGAGTCAGGAAAGTAAAAATAGGCAGTAAAAAAAATAATGTTTTATATTTCTGCTACACATTATATGTTTCACTTAAATAACATTTAGTTAAACCCTATGAGGTGGTTTTATAAACTCATTTTATAAGTGAAGAAAATAAAGTTTAACCAAGAAATTTAGGTCAGGCGCAGTGGCTCACACTTGTAATCCCAGCACTTTGGGAGGCTGAGGCAGGTGGATCACTTGAGATCAGGAGTTTGAGACCAGCCTGGCCAACATGGTGAAACCCCTTCTCTACCAAAAAATACAAAAATTAGCTGGGCATGATGGCATGCACCTGTATTTCCAGCTACTTGGGAGGCTGAGATGGGAAAATTGTTTGAACCTGGGAGGCGGAGGTTGCAGTGAGCAGAGATTGTGCCATTGTACTCCAACCTGGGCAAGAGAGTGAGACCCTGTCTGAAAAAAAAAAAAAAAAAAAAAAAAAAAAAATAAAGAGTATTGAGTTGTCCATATTAATACACTGATGAACTGATCAAGTCAGAATTTTCAGCTCGTGGCCTATCCAATTCCAAAGCTCATAATCTGTCACTCTAGTTCTTTATTGGCTTAGATAGAGAAAAATTGATATTTCAGACTCTCAGTATTTACCATATAACTCTCTATAAGGTAAACCTTCTTAAAATAAATGCTGTAGATGAAGAGATAATTTGTGGTTTTAATTTTGTGGCTGGATGTTATAAGAGTGAATCTCTGATAGTTAAAAAAAAAAGAGGTAGCTACCAAGTTTAAGTCACATCCATAGTCCAGTGTCTATCACAAAGCTGGGTTGAGGGAGAAAAAATGAGGAAGGGAGAAAGAAAGGAAGACAAAGAGATAAAAAGACAAAGGCACACAAGAAGAAAGGGAATTAATAAATAAGTAAATATTGTTCATCTGCAGTTTATGTTTCATATCAAAATTCCTCCCCATCTGGGTCATCAGGATGTGGAAAGCAATGGATTTTCCCTGTCAAAATAAATTACCTTGATTATTCGTGCTGATGAATCCCAGGACTCACTCATTGCAATACAAAGGATTTTGTGGTCTCCAGCTAGTTCCTGAGATCTACAAGAGCATGCAGACGGAAGGTTAATTACAATATTCGACTAATTGCATTTCCTTGTCCTATACCATATGGAAACAATGGAATAAATGTGTCTATAATTAAGACTTGAAAACTCTCCACTGGGTAGCCAGTGAAAGCCTCACAATGCAGGTCTCAGATGAAGAGAAATCATTGCCTTTTATCTTTCAAAGAAAAAAAAGCCTCTGATAACAGTGTATTCATTGATTCTAGCTCAGTCTTGTAACTTTTTTGTCACTTTTAGAAGTCCTTGTTGGACCTGTAACAGAAGTGGGAGATTTTGGATTCTTAAATAACACTTATAATGACACAATCTTAATAATTTAGAGTAAAATCAGACCTCCTTGTTCTCTTGCAATGTGTGCCTTGATCAACAAGCTACTTATTCTTTATTTACAATTATGATGTTATCCCGTGGGACCAAAGTAAAGCTATGGATTAGGCAGTTACATCTTGGAATAGAGTACAAATTAATATTAAACAAATACAAACTATATATACAGAAAAATTTTAAAAGATACTGATGTTGTTTTTTAAAATTATTAAATGCAATTTCATTCAAACTAAGCTTCAACAATCTTTCCCTATTAATGTGCAAGAAAACACTGTTGGAACTAAAGTAATCTGAGTACCAATTTTATCTTCCTGGAGATGTCTGTTATACACAAAAGAGAAAAATGAAACAGTCCACTTAAAGGAGTCAATTATTTTTGGAGGCTTGTTGTGTGAGTGGAAGACATTTTAGCTTCATCCCAGTACTTACATAAACCAGCTTAGAGGCTTAAAGGAACCAATTCACAGATGTCCTCAAGTGAAGTGGCTAAATGGTGTGATTTCAAAAATAAAAGACTTGAATATGTAATTAGCTGGCTGTTCCTCATTCAGTAATTTGCTCTATCTAGCTCTGAATTCACCTAACTTCCTCTTTGAATATATGCATTAGATATCCATAAATAGCAATGCATAGCATTGTTAAGGTTCTTTAAGAAATGAATCTATGACCATTTTTGTTCATATCAATTGGTTGCTTGATCTGAATACATTCAATGGTTGGTTCTGCTAAGCAAAGAAAAGTGAGCAGTACCAGGTGCTGTTAAAGTTAATGATCAAATTACTTGTTCACACTACATTTGTTTATTAACTGCATCTCCTTCTCACTGAACTGGCTTGGAGCAGTGCATAATAACAGATTAGCTGCATGATGCATTTGTATGGTGCGAATGGGAAGCACAGGTCTTTATGATCACATTTGACTCAGAGTCTGAACCAGTGCAATAGGTACAGTAGGTAATTGTCCTGGTTTATAGATTAGCAATGAAGATTAGAAAGATGAAATAGCAATGATAAAATTATGCATTATATTCTGGCAGACTTGGAGTTTAAATTTGTGTCAGTCCAGATAACAACAACAAAAAAAAAATAGTAATAAAATAAAAAGCAAAATGACTTTAGACAAGTTCCTGAGAAGTCTGGCTGTACTACTGCCTCACTCTTAGCCATGGGCAATTCTCCTAACATCCTACATCTCCATTTTCAAGTTTTCAATCCAATGAAGGGATTGGTTTTACCTACTAGAGATGGTGTGAGAATCAGTGAGTTTATGCAGGTTATACCCTTAGTACAGTGTCTGTCACATATAAGCATCAGGAAATATTGACATATAAAATAACTCTTATATTTTGCAATGTATTTTAGAGCTTTCAGTTCAATTTTATTTACTCCTCAAATTTTAAATCAGTTCATTTTCCTACCCCAGTTGACAACATCACTACCAAGGGAGAAAAGCCGAGCAAGGAGGGGAATGTAATGGGTTGCAGTCACTTTTGGGTTGAGCTTTAATATCCTAGTTGGTTCAGCATCTGTGTTTGCAAAGAAAAATAATCTATGTTGATAAATCAAAGTCCCATCACTAAGGTCACATAACTCTATATGAAGCAGAAGTAGGATTGGAACCCAGTTTTTAAAATTTTTGTGGGTACATAGTAGGTGTATATATTTATGGGTTGCATGAGATGTTTCAATACAGGTATGCAACATAAAATAAGCACATCATGGAGAATGGGATATCTGTCTCCTCAAGCATTTATCCCTTGAATTACAAACAACCAAATTACACTCTTTAAGTTATTTTAAAATGTGCAATTATTATTGACTATAGTCACCCTATTTTGCTATTAAATAGTAGGTCTTATTTATTCTTTCTAACTATTTTTGCCTGTTAACCAACACAACCTTCCCTCCCAGGCATCCACTACCTTTCCCAGCCTCTGGTAACCATTCTTCTATGATGCCAATATGTTCAATTGTTTTGATTTTTAGATCCCACAAATAAGTGAGAACATGAGATGTTTGTCTTTCTGTGCCTGTCTTACTTAACATAATGATCTGGAGATCCCAGTTAAGTAGAACCCAGTTTTGAATGACTTGAAAATTCACACTGTTTCCTCTATTCCAGGTGTTTGCAAACTTTGGCCTGTAGGGCAAATCCAGCCCACAGCTTTCTTTTGTTGGATGTGTGAGCTAAGGATGATTTTTACATTTTAAAGTCATTCAAAAAAATATTAAAAGAAAGAGCGTATTTTATGATATGTGAAAATTACATTTTTTTTTCTTTTTTTGAGTCACAGTCTTGCTCTCTCACTCATGCTGGAGTGCAGTGGTGTAATCTCAGCTCACTGCAACCTCTGCCTTCCAGGTTCAAGTGATACTCATGTCTCAGCCTCCCAACTATCTGGGAATACAGGTGTGCGCCACCACAACTGGCTAATTTTTGTATTTTTAGTAGAGATGGGGTTTCACCATATTGGCCAGGCTGGTCTCAAACTCCTGACCCAAGTGATCCACCCATCTGGGCCCCCCAAAGTGCTGGGATTACAAGCATGAGCCACTGCACCTGGTAGAAAATTACATTTTATTAATATTTACTGTCCATAAATAAAGTTCTGTTGAAACACAACCACACTCATTTGTTTGTGTATTGTCTATGTCTGCATTTGCATTACGACTATAGAATCAGAGGTTGCAACAGATGCCTTATGGCATGTAAGTCTAAAATATCACTTCATTGGCTCTTTATGGAAAACGTTTGCAGATACCTGCTCCATATTGTTACTTTCCCAATATTTTTCAATGGTTCAACATTACTGATCTTCCATATATTATTCCATATATTATTATTCCAAATAATAAATAATATTATTTACTTATTTTCATATTAAAGCAATTTCATTGTTTAAATAAATTTATTTGTTAAAAAAATTATTTGGTGTTACCCCTTAAATATAAAGCCTTTATTTAAAAGTAAACATAAATAAAATAAATGCATATGTATTAAATTCATTTATGAGTATACCAGCAAAGTGATTTTTAGTATCTCCTGTGGTTGGTATAATATAATTGGAAAACACTTTACTGTTCTATTCAATAATCAAGGTAGATTATTTGTCATAAAAACAGATGATGCTGCAATTTTTTCCTACTTCAGGTTCTGGAGAGATGCTATTGCCTCATGTCTTCAGAGAGGATACATCAGGGAGCAATGTAGGTTGAAGGATTAGTATTTATAAATGAATGAAAAGAGAAGGGGAGAAATTGTAGGAGAACTGGCAGAGATAATCTAGTAGCATAAACTATGGTAGTGACATGGGAGATCCCAGGTGGTAGTGGCCTTATGGAAGGCAGAGTGGGGTTTGTGGGAGATGTTTTACCTCAAGTACAATACGTGAAACTGCTTATAGTATTAGGGACTTCCTAATTTGGTGCCTGGGATACCTAGATGTATTTACACATCTAATATAGGAGAACATAGAAATTCTAAAAAAAAAACCTATTCCCCATCACTAAGCTTGATTCATTCATTTGTTCATGGCATAACCCTGTACCAGGCACCACTCTAGGCTGTTTAGTGATCAAGAGAGACAAACGACATGCCTTTATTTATGTATGTATTTATTTATTTTTTATTTTGTCTGGGCGCAGTAACTCATGCCTGTAATCCCAGCACTTTGGGAGGTCAAAGCGTGTGGATTACGAGGTCAGAAGTTCAAGACCAGTCTGGCAAAGATGGTGAAACCCCATCTCTACTAAAACTACAAAAATTAGCTGGGCGTGGTGGCAGGCACCATAATCCCAGGTACTTGGGAGGCGAAGGCAGGAGAATCCCTTGAACCCGGATAACAGAGGCTGCAGTGAGCCGAGATTGCACCACTGCACTACAGCCTGGGTGACAGAGTAAGACTCTGTCTCAACAACAAAAAAATACATATATTTTTTCACATCTGGCAAGATTACCTCCATCTCCCACGACCCTCCTCTCTGGAGAAGAATAAGAAAGATTCGTAACATTTCTCCTGACATTCTTTACACACTCAATTTAGTTTTCTTTCTAAACTATTAGTATCTTCTAGGTGTTTCTCTTTCCCCTGCCATGTGTGATTACATCAGAAAATGTCTTTTCTTTCCTCCTACTTGCAGCCACAAAGGACAGCTCTGGAAATGGCCTTCTCTGTGTAGAGAAAGCACTGCCTTCATTATTAAATCATCCACAAGTGCTTTGATTGGATTGCTTGTGGCTGTTAGAGCTTTTTTTCTTTTAACTTCCTCTTTCTTTTATGTTGTAGATTTTGTAGACTTTTTACAAGAATTTTAGTAGACGTTCAACAAAGAAAGACTTTCTAGAATTATAAGTGACTTTTATCTGAGAAGGGGTCATTGATAATTACCTGTAGAAAGGCAATACATGTGTATGGGGGGTAGCACAGAGAATAATTTCAACTAAACAAGGAAGACGCACACTGAAAACAGTCTCAGAGAAGGATGAATGTGGACAGTGGAGTGTGCTTAGGTATAGTAAATTGCAGTCTGGGTGCAGTGGCTCACACCTGTAATCCCAGCACTTTGGGAGACTGAGATGGGTGGATCACCTGAGGTCAAGAGTTCGAGACCAGCCTGGCCAACATGATGAAACCCCATCTCTACTAAAAATGCAAAAAGAATTAGCTGAGCATGGTGGTGGGCACCTGTAATCCCAGCTACTCAGGAGGCTGAGGTAGGAGAATCGCTTGAACCTGGAAGGCAGAGGTTGCCCTGAGCCAAGGTCACGCCATTCCACTCCAACCTGGATGACAAGAGCAAAGCTCCATCTAAATAAATAAATAAATAAATAAATAAATAAATAAATAAATTGCAAAGTTTCTCAGTGTTAATGTACAGATCCTTAATAACGTAGCCTGGTTGCTAGTAACAAAAGCAGGTCTTCTCCTCTTCCTTCTTCCTCTCTCTTTCTTTTTTGATGGTCTTTTTCACATGCCCTCATAAGTCGTTTGAGGCCTGAGATTAGACCCTGTTTATCACAGTTCTCAAGACCTACCCCAGGATATTGCCAACTGAGGGAGGACCCTGAACAGTTTACTCATGTCTTTATACCCAAGAACTCTTCTTGACCCCCTTTTCCCCATCTCATCTCCACTTTAGAGTTGGGGATAGATACATCCTTACTGTCTCAGGTCGGGCTAGCATGTGACACAATTCTGGGGAAAGCGGAATAAGTAGACATTCATTGGGAGCTTTCTGGAGTCTAACATCCACCCACCCATTTTCCCTTGGCTTTTACACAAACATGAGGGCTCAGCCTTGCAGAAGTAATGTATATCCATGATGGAACACCCCAGAAAGCCCCAGATATAAAGGCTCTAATTTTGCTAAATCACAGAATCCTTGTTAGTAGCCATGTGCAATTAGACTTTCTTCATTGTGAAGAGAATAAGTTTTATTCAAGTGAAATGTTGGGGACTTCTGTCCAAGCACTTTACCCTCTCTTAAGCACTTGTGATAGACTAGTGAACAAGACGATGAGATATTTTGCTACATGCAGATGAAAGCATTCTAGGCTCATGAAAGATGTAGTTCTTATTTTCATCAATCATTCAACCCTGAGCTGAAGTTTATCCTGACCCTTCTTAGAAGACCCTCACTACCTCTGAGGCAGTCTGTGATGGTGGCTATGACAATGGAAATGCTGCTGTCCATAATAACATCTTCACATAAGTATAATCTATATGTTGAGGAAAGTGGCATCTTAATATTTACAAACTTTGGCCACATCCTTGTTCTTATGGGAAAGGTACTACCTTTTGAGGCTAAGAGTGGAGGTAACAATAGCCCAATTAATAGATACAGATAAAAGCAAAAGTCAAAGTAAAACAAATATGAACAACTTTCCCTAAGTCATGCACAGAATAATAGAAAGATTCTAAGACTACTCTCTTCTTGTACCAAATGTTTAGTCACATGCTGAATATGATGAGAAGGAAGCAGGAGTACCATTTGGCATTAAAAAACAAATACTGCTGGTATTCCCTGCCTTGAATGATCTAAATTTCAGGAGTTATATCTGATTCACGATCATTCAATCTTGGCTCATGTGTTCAAATCCCTCTGACAAGGTTGTTTATTTTCAATGGAAGCCATTTGAGTGAACCTCTTGGCATTCAAACTAGAATGTCTATAGGATCAGTCTATGTGGATTCACATTGTAAACTAGCTTGCTTCATATCCATTGAAGGTCAATATAGGAAAGTGGGAAATTCATTTCTCTTTGAGTATCTCAAACCTTGATCTCACACTTGGGCTATTTCAGTAGCTGAATTCTCCTCCTCTTTGCTAGAGAAGGTTCCCTGCATAGTTACCTCTGTGTGCCATAATCATTGAGTGTTTTATGGTGTCCAGAACCCCACCAGGAATAATTCTTTCTCTCTCTCTCTCTGACATAATCTTAACTTTTATGAAACATCCTCTATTCATATCACAGTTCTGTTAGTAGTGATGATAATTATCTTTATAATAACCCAATCCTCCATGAAATCCTAAATGCTATTCTACAGTTTAAAGGGTGGGTCAGACAGAATAAGAAAAATATGGTTTTGTAGTTTGCACTGGAGTCTAGACAAAGGTCATGAGCAATAATGAAACTGCATATTATAATAAAATGAAATATGTAGCAAATGTGAGGCACAGATGAAAACCTTAATAAGAGTGCAGGAATAACAAGAGATCACTGAGGCTACAAAATTGAGGAAAGTCTGATTAAATAGATGATATTTAATTATACCTGAAAGAAGACTAGAAGGCTGTTACTCAGATATATATATGTATCTCACATAGGATTTTATTTCTCAGTCACTTTGCCAGTTGGAGACCTCTGGCTGGCAATGACACTGCCTGGCCTTCTTTGGGACTGGGCTCACTACAGGAGATGCCCTGTCTACTCAACTCATGGCTCCAAGGCTAATTTAGCCCTGGTGCTGCTTCCCATCACATGGGGTGGCTGCCCTCCACTGGCAGAGGGCCACTGTGCTACTGTTTTCTTCATACCTGCATTCGGTAGGGTCCCAAGTTCTTGTCCTGCATCCAAGAAGAATGAGGTTACATTGACATTCGAAGAGTCCAGTGGGTGGAGAAAAGTTTTACTGAGCAATGAAACAGCTCTCAGCAGAGATGGGATGCGAGGGAGGTTCCCCACCAGAAGTCAGAGGGTCTCTCCCTCAGTCTAGCTAGATGCAAGGCTTTTATCAGCTCAGAATGGGGGAGTATGTGCTGATTGGTTTGTAAGTATGCAATAAAAGGCTAAAACAAAGGCACCATTCAAAGGTGGGCATGACAATGTATAAAACCAATTAGGTGGCTAACGTAGTGAAACACTGTCTCTACTAAAAATACAAAAATTAGCCGTGCATGGTGACATGCAACTGTAATTCCAGCTACTCGGGATGCTGAGACAGAAGAATCGCTTGAACCCAGGAGGCAGAGGCTGCAGTGAGCCAAGATCGTGCCACTGCACTCTAGTCTGGGGGACAAGAGTGAAACACCATCTCAAAAAAAAAAATTAGGGAAGGATAGGTATATGTAAATTGGGTGAAGGGTGGGGATCCATTAGAGGAAAGCACACCAAATGGGAAAGGGGTTCTAAATCTTGACCGTGGATTTCAGGCTTTAAAATGTCTTTGACTTAAAGGTGCAGTTTCACTGGGGACCTTCCCCTATCTGCCTAAGATTTGTCTGCCTCCAACTGCTCTCTCTATATATCTATATGTGTAGAAAAAGTATTATAGACCAGTGAAAAAGCACAAGCAAAAGCCCAGTGGTAGGAAAGAGCTCGCCAAATTTGGAAGGGTTGACATGACCCACTGTACTGCAATAGACAGTTGCTATGAAAGAATACTGAAAAATCAGATTTGAAAGATGAGTGAGAACTGTCAGGTCTCTAAGCTAAAGCTCAGCCATTATAATGCCAGTGACCTGCACATATATGTCCAGATGGCCTGCAGGTGCAAGAAGTCTGGAGCAGTTGAAAAATCACAAAGAAGTAAAACAGACAGTTCCTGCCCTAACTGATTAACCAACATTACAACATTCTACCATTGTGACTTGTCCCTGCCCTACCTTAGCTGATCAATCAACTTTGTGACATTCTTATTCTGGATAATGAGTTTTATGATCTCCCCACCATGTACCTTGTGACCCCCTCCTCTGCTAACAATAGATAACCACCTTTTACTGTAATTTTCCATTACCTACCCAACTCCTATAAAACAACTCCTTCCCCATCTCCCTTCACTGACTCTCTTTTCAGACTCAGCCCACCAGCACCCAGGTGAATTAAAAGCTTTATTGCTCACACAAAGCCTGTTTGGTGGTCTCTTCACACAGACGCACTTGATGTTTGGTGCCAAAACCCGGGATCGAACCAGGGGATGTATTCGTGCAGGCTTGGGCTCAAAGACCTGACAAGAACCACAGAGGGAAGCCATTGAATGCCAAGCCTAAGCATTAGGAATGTAGGCAGTGGAGAGCCTTGAGGGTATTCTGAGCATGGCAGTGATTTCTACATGCCAGAGAGTTGGAAACCAAGTCCAACACCCCATGCAGGAAGTGGGAGAAGACTGAACATATAATCTCTCCCTCTACTGGGCCGGATTTGAGAAAGCATTTTCTTTCATTGTAAACTTTTCTTTGCCTCATGAAAGCCAACACATCCAACAGAGGGTCTCAAAAACACTGACCGTGCATTTCCTGTTTTCAGTGCCCCCCTCTAAGAAGCAGTAGCCCTCTAATCTCATTGAATTCTGGCTTAACTTTGAGCTTGCAATTCAAAATAAAACCCAGTGATTTACTATTTCATGGTGCTATTAAAAAAGTCAAAGGAATGTTAATGATTCTTAACCTGCATAATGAGTTCTGTAAAGGAAAGGGAAGGTCAACAGGTGCAGCTGCGAAGAGAAAGGAGGTTGTCTAGCAGCCAGAGTGAAAGTTTTGGAGGATGACTACAATGGGCACTAAAAGACCCTAGAAGGACCTCAGTAATTCAATTTAGCATAATAATGTGTGAGTGCTTGAGGACCAAACATCAATGCTATTTAAGATCAGAATATTTAATTTTCTTTAATGGCCTTCAGATAATAAGAAAAAAACATGAAATTTTCAGAGGTTCTGTGGCTGTTGAAAACAGACTGATCAGAACATTCATTTTAATAAGTACCCAGGTGATTCTGATGAAATCAGAGTCAAATCCACAGAAATAAACCTAGAGAAATTCTGGTTTGCCCTTCACTTGTTTTTGATCCTCACAAAAGCCATTTCACAAATATTTTACGTACAGGGAATCATAGGTTTGAGAGGGGTTACAAGATACAGAGGTCACAGCTCCTGAGTGGTTCTGCTGTATCTTCTAATCCAAGTACTGGTTCTGTGTCTACAGTCCCTTAGTTTATATATAATAAAACTAAATTCATAGTGGATTGCTTAATTCCAAAAGTTAAATGAGTCTCAATTCTAGAATTCAAACACGTTACTAGAGTCACAAAATCATGCCACCTTCATCTGCAGTTCACTTATGAATTTCCCCAGATTCATGACTCCATTGACCATGATCCAGCATTGCACTATATACACAAAACCTAACTTTTTGCTATATATGCAACACCACCATATGTGCAAAACCATTGCACTATATATATATATATATGCAAAACCTAAGTTTTGCCCTTGTATTAAAAGGTTCACCCTCTTTGTCCTCCGAAGTCCTTGAAGGAAAGCAAATGTGGTATTTTGCTTGCTTGTTTTTGTTGTGATTTCAGAAACATAGTAAATTTATCTGTGGTTTGAGGTGGGGTACAATCAGGAGAGCTGGAGCTGAAGACAAGACAGTGGGGCTCTATGTTAGTCTCTCTATTATTCGAGGCAAGTAACTTCCCCTCCGAGCCACAGGAAACTTCCATGAATGGGGTCTGCTTATCTATCTAGCAGGAGAAACTAGACAAGCAGTTTGAGTTAGTTTTAACTGCCACCTCAATCTTTGATGCCTCCTCAGAAATTAGGTATTTTTAGCTTTATTTTAGCAAACAGCAGAGTCCCTTTTTTCTAAAAGGGTATTTGAATAAAACAGATAAAAGTGGGGCTTCTCCAGTTGTAATTATGCCACAACACAGACTCTGAGGTGGTTCTTGGGGGAATCTTCGGAAATGTTTACAAATCTGACAAGCACAAGAGTAAAACTTTCAGGGCTTCAAATTCCAGGAGTGTGTAGGAAGAAGCACGAACCTGAGAAGACTCAGGGGACCATTGGTTTCAGTTCCAACCAGTAACTTTAGTTACCCACTAGAGTAACTTTTCACAGATCACATCTCTTTTGCTAAATCTATGTTTTACATTTTAGAATAACCAACAATTAGTATATATGATTTATGAGGTTTATTTCAGCTATTCCATACTACATAATAAGTTATAATTCAGAGATGAGGTCAGTACTAGGGCCTTTTAAAATCTCACTAGATGGTAAACTTCATGAAGGCATCTGCATGTGTGTGTATAGCACTGACCATGTGGTAGGCAAGCCAATACCACAATAAAAAAACAGCCTCAGTGGCTTTCATAATACAAAACACAGATGGCACCAAAATCATTTACATTTGATTTGGAAATGTATCTTAGGTTTAGCTTTATTTTGTCAAAGAATGCTTAAAGAATGTTTTAGAGTGTGTGCTGTGTATCACTTAAACATTTGGTATAAATGTTTGAATTATATCCCTTCATGTTTAAAATTTGCTATTTATAAGCAGTCAGTTCATGTGTGCATGTGTGTATGCACACACACAGAGATATATATACTAGCACAATGCATAATATATAACAACCACTGAATCAATATTTGATGGATTATATAAGACGTGTGTGACATATCCATATATAGGTGTGCTCGTGTGTGAATGTAGCCACATGTCTGTGAGTGTGTGTATGTGTATATGTGTAATTATTCAACTCTGACTTCTAAACATGCCTGTGTATAGTTAAGTGAGAAAAAAGCCAGATTAACTGATCCATTTGACAATACATCTTTTACTCAATACTTGTCTGACACCTCTTAGAAAGTCATGATAAATGATTAATGAGTGCTTAAAGTACAAATGCATGTTGTTTCCGGCTATTTATTTAGATAGCCCATTTTGGCTTCTAATCAAGACAGAAAGTAATGCATCCAACATTGAGGGCTCATACTTTGAAGGCATTTGAGGGAAAATGCTCTGGAGCAACGACCTCCTCTGGCACAGGCAGACACACACATACTCGCAGACTGACAGATCGGTGCCTGCCCTTCCTGTACATATATCCACAGTCCATTATGATTTTAGAGTGAAGATCAATTGGCATAAGATCAAAATAATTTTTAATGTGCAAATAATTACTCACCCTAAATTAGCCTTCAGTCTCCACATGAAGAGGTATTTGTTTTGATGCCTCCGCGATAAGGAAGCGGCAAAACATAGCCTGAAAAATGGACTTCTTATTTCCAGTTTGAGCCCTAATTTTCTTTGCCTATCACACTCCACAGGTCATCTCACATGTCACTTCTAGAAATTCCAGAAGTGGATTTCCTGTAGTTCCCCCTGCTACTTTCCCTTTTTGAACATGAGGCACACTTCAATGTTTTTTATTTATTTATTTGTTTGTTTGTTTGTTTATTTTGAGATGTAGTCTCGCTCTGTCACCCAGGCTGGAGTGTAGCAGTGCAATCTTGGCTCACTGCAACCTCCACTTCCCGAGTTCAAGTGATTCTCCTGCCTCAGCCTCCTGAGTAGCTGGGATTACAGACACACACCACCATGCCCAGATAATTTTTGTATTTTTAGTAGAGTCAGGGTTTCACCATGTTGGTCAGGCTGGTCTCAAACTCCTGACCTCGTGATCCACCCATCTCGGCCTACTAAAGTGCTGGGATTACAGGTGTGAGCTACCGCTCCTGGCCACTTCAATGTTTTATTAAGCTGCGCTATGCTTCTCCAGGTCAGTCCATCTTCTGATTCAGCTGAGTTCTAGTGTCTTGCACTCTGGCACAAATCCTCACATATGGTGCCTTTGCCTGGTTCACTCTAGCTCTGAAAATTGAACCCGTACACCCAAAGGATCAGAAGACGCTCTACAAAGAAGATCAACATGACATGATGAAAACCAAGACCTGAAAAGACTATGACTAAAGACTGGAGAATGGAGGGGACTTTTGCAAGTTCATATAGTTACATTGATTTGAAGTACCTAGGTCTTCTCATTCCTACATTGACAGCAACCTACTTTTCAGAATTTAAAAATTCCTGCAAATATGCTTAAATAAAAAAAAACGAAACAGTTTCCCTGTAAAGCAGAAACAAAATGTAGCTTTTCATTAATTTAGCAGGTTACTTCAAATATTATCGCACCACCAAAGAAAGTTACTGTTACTAGCCAACAAGTAAACCTCCTAATTCCTAATTGTCATTCTCTCTTCCTCTCTCCCTCTCTTTTACTCAAAATAATCCAATTACTGCAAGTGCTAGATTCTATTCTCATTGATAAGCTTGAGGAAATGGGGCAAAACATTTGATTTCACCCTCTCAGTGTCTGTGATTAGCATCCCACCAATCCAGATGGGTTCCCAAAACTGTAAATCAGAAGCTGGATAACTCTGTGTATGCTGAATTCTTTTCAGAAACCTCTCTGGCAAAAAGGAAAATGAATCAAGTTACTCGATAAAACTCCAGTATATACCCTCTCATTCAACCTATGTAGGTAATTGCTGTAATGCCTTGTTCCAATTCACGCAAGGATTGGCAAACTAAGACCCATGTGCTAAATCCATCTCACTGCCTAAAGGTGTATTGGAACACAGCAATGCCTCTAGTTTTATGTATTGTCTGTGGTCACTTTCATGCTATAATGTCAAAGTTAAGTAGTTGTGATTTTATGGCCCCCCAAATGCTAAAATGTGAACTACCTGGCCCTTCACAGGAAACAAAACAAAACAAAACAAAACATTTAAACCTTGCAATTCTTGCCTTTTCATATTAGATGAGCCATGTGCCAGTGGGCCAGGGTTCCTGAGTTTTCTTATCCAGATATACCTGGTCCAGGTGCAGTGGCTCACGCCTGTAATCCCAGCACTTTGGGATTACAGGCGTCATCCGCCAAGGCAGGCGGATCATGAGGTCAGGAGATCGAGACTATCTTGGTCAACATGATGAAACCCCATCTCTACTAAAAATACAAAAATTTCCTGGGCGTGATAGCATGTGCCTGTAATCCCAGCTACTCGAGGGGCTGAGGCAGGAGAATTGCTCGAACCAGTGAGTTGGAGATTGCAGTGAGCTGAGATCATGCCACTGCACTCCAGCCTAGTGGCAGAGTGAGACTGTCTCAAAAAAAAAAAAAAAGATGTGTCTGTCAGAGTGCAGTCAGGAAATAAAGGCTCATGGTTCATAGCAAGTAGTTTATTAAAGAACATTTAATACAGAAAGATGATTATAGATATGGTTTTGGGAAAAAAACTAAAAATATGGAATTGACTGTTTCAGAATGACACTCCTAACTCTAGGGCTGAGTGATAAAGGAGGAGGTGGTTTTACTAGCGCCAACCTATGGAGCAGAGATCCATGAGGAGGACTTACTGAGTGGGAGCTTCAACCCTAGAAGGAAGGTTGAGCAGCAGGAGCTGGAATCACAAAGACACAGCCACTACTCCAGGTACCACCAAAGCAGAGACAGAAAGAGAGGACACCATAGTTTCTCCTTTTCTGGTTTCGCTCTTATCTCAGTGTCCCTCATTGGTCAAGCCCAGTGGAAATTTAGGAGCCAGGGAGGCCTGGAAAATGTAGTTTTCAGGAGTCAGATTCCTGCAAAATAGAGTGGAGCCAGCAAGGAAGTGGAGTCAAGAGAGAGAAAGAGGTATATGACAAGTGCAGCTGGTATGTGATTTTGGACAAGACACTTCAGCAGTCTTGGGTCTCAGCTCCTGCAGGTGCAAATCTGAGAGGCCATTTATTTGTCGTGAGGTTATTACATGGACTTCCCTAAAACAACATATTCTAACACATGTAATGTATAAGCCCACGAGACAGTAGATGCTGCATTTGTCCACAGACACTGTTCTTGACAATACTTTCCTTCTGTTTTCTTCCAGGCCCACTCCTTACCCTTCAACCTTTCCTTGCTCTGACTACAGCTATGACCACTTGAAAATCTACTGACAGGCTAAGCCTCCCCACAACTACTACCATCTTACAGCTCATTAGAGTAAATAAGGATCTTACAGTTCTTGAGCATTAAACTTGAAGACAGGTCTTCAGTTAGTTTTGTTCCACCTTTTCCTGGTTTTGGTACTTTGAGCCTCTGGATTAGGCCTTTGAATCTGATGTAGCCTCTTTGCTCTTGTAGTTTATATGTTTATATGTATTGATTTATATGGACTGCTAGAACTTCACTTTCTTTAGGACTAGCATGCTGCTTCCATTTCTAACATTTTTGTCCTTTTTCTATGACTGCACCACAGATTAAAATGGAAAATTTAAATCACAAACAAGTAATAGAGATGCTTCTTCCCGCTGAGAGATATTGGTAAGCTACTATATTTCTGAACTTCCACATCATTTCACATTCTAGATGTCAAGTTTCACTATGTGCCAAAATTGTCTTTTATTATTTGTTAGACGTTTGCAAATTTACTAGGTCCCTTTGATAAAGAAAACTCAAGTAAACTAGTTACTATGACATAATGGGAAAGTGCAGTCCTCATGGGAGGTGCAAGTTTCCAGGGAGGCCAAGAGCAGAAAGACATTTATTATATCTGTAATGGTGAGGGAGACATTCAAGAAAGACTGGGCAGATGGACTTAGTATTGGAGATGAACGTTTTAAAAATGAGACTTACCCATTTTGAGACAGAGAGAAAAAGTATTATTCCAGGTTGAAACAATAGCATATGCAGAGGTACAAAGGTGTGATCGGGCATAATTTGTTGAAAAAATGATGAGCAACCTGACATAACTGGAAACAAACTCTACTCTAGTTTCATTGTTCTGTTTTCCCAATGACTCAGGTTCTGCAGATAATTTGTATTTTTAAGAGCAATCCCACTTGGTTTTCTAGCCCTTTCTGATAGAAGGGAATAAGTAGGAGATGAGACTTATATTGGACACTTCCAATATCCAAGCCCTGTCATAACAGATGGATTCACAGAAAGTTTCCCTGCTCTTCCCCTTTGCCTCCAGCCCCACCCATATCTAAATGGCTATACTGAACACTCCTGAGTTTGAGTTCTCTCCCTGTTTCTCTTCATTACATGCTTCTCTAATTTCTGTGAGAGATGCTCTGCCTGTGTCCCTCTTTGTAACACAGATCTTCTTTAGAATCTTGATCTTTCTGTTAGATGGGTTTTTGTCAAGATCTCCATGCCTCAAAGCAATGTCTCCATTCTCTTATCTAATTAATATCAGTTTTAGAAGTAGAAAGAACTTTTGTCTGGGAGAAGCATTGCTATTTGGAAATCTACTACAGAAATGAAGTTGGTTAAGATCTCTTTATCTCTCTCTTCTGCTCTCTTTCCATCTTCCTCTACCTTACTTCCACTGTCCTTTGTTTCCTCCTCATTCTCGCTCTCATTCTGTCTTTTATTTGAAATTCAGCAAAGATTCACTCATACTCCTAGATGATTAAAGCTTTTTCTCCCCGACTCCTTCAGGCCCATTTGACAAAACTCATTAGAACTTATAGAGACTGACTGAAAGTATTTGGGAGTTGGTGTGGATAAATCCCTTGTTCTTGTATCAACTTGATGGATATTCCAAACATTTTAATAAAATTCAGAGGGATTAATGTGGCTAGTAAAGTCAATCAGTAAATTAAAATCTATGGAGTGCTATCTACTTCTCTATCTAAATTGTTTAGGTAGTAATAGTAAAAATATAAGAAGAAGACAACTATTGTGCTTTATGTATATATAAAAATATATATTTATATGTATATTATAAATATACATATGTATACATATATGTATATTATAAATATACATATAAATATTTATATATTTCCTTAGAGTTCAGGGAATTTCAAATAACCTCAATAAATCTTTTTCTTGTATCTCAGTGGTCAATCAATAAAATGATACCTCTTAAAAACTGTCCTGAATTTTNA
>NW_016815128.1:1085139-1108601 GCF_001698545.2 Rhinopithecus bieti
TAGTAATAGTAAAAATATAAGAAGAAGACAACTATTGTGCTTTATGTATATATAAAAATATATATTTATATGTATATTATAAATATACATATGTATACATATATGTATATTATAAATATACATATAAATATTTATATATTTCCTTAGAGTTCAGGGAATTTCAAATAACCTCAATAAATCTTTTCTTGTATCTCAGTGGTCAATCAATAAAATGATACCTCTTAAAAACTGTCCTGAATTTTAATTGCAGCCAAATCAGTGGTAGATTGGAACTAATGCCTTTCACAGTCAGACAATATGTCACAGCTGGCAGGTACTCTTAGATGCAAGGTACCTGCCTCCCTTGCAATCTGTGTAATGTTGATCTGAAGCCTGTTCTTGAGCCTGGAGCTTTAATTTTGACCATTTTTCCATAGATGTGTGAAAAATAACATGTGTAATCATTCATTCTCCCAGGGGATATAAATAGAAATTTCATTAAAAAAGTTTGATTTGCTGTCTCAGTTTTACCCTGAACTTTCCTGTATTCCTGAATTGTGCACATCAATGTGGCCTTACCTGTAGGTTCAGCCCCCATCTGAATTTTTGGTCCTAGTGTAAAGAATATCAAGGGCTGGTCAAGACAACAAGAACATATATATCATGTCAAAGTTATGGTATTGCTTACCATGGCTGAAACACAGATAGAAGGTAGTAAAAACAAAAAACAGCCTTCTATCTGTTGAAGCTACTATATCCTAGTGCTACATATATTCACAGTTAATCCTAATATAATACAGAGAAGAATGTGCTATTATCTTCATTTAAAGGAAATACATGTATCTTTGTCCATGTGGGTTGCTATAACAAAACACTTTAAGCTGGGTAATTTACAAGGGCACTAGTCCCACTCAGGAGGGCCCTGCCCTCAGGACCTCATCACCGTTCAAAGCCCCACCTCATAATACCATCACTTTAGTGATTAGATTTCAACATAGGAATTCTGAGGGGACACAAACATTTAGAGACTAGCACCATGATGAATGAATTAAAGCTTAGTGGGATGAGGTAAATACCAGTTCACATCACCAGTAAGACAGGTGTAAGAATTGAAATCTGAGTCTGATTCCAAGTGTGGATTTCTTCCCAGCAGAATATTCTGCCCCATGACTCAGAATCCTCTTTAACTTGACCAAGATGTCAGAGAAAGTGGTGCTTCTCTGAAAAGGAGCATAGTAGAGCTCTTGCTCTCCAGCATGAGTAGAGCTTTGCCAAAAACATGGCATATGCATCTTGTAGATCCTTGTAAGCTAGACATTGTTATTCCCCTTTTACCGATAAAAAAGCTGAGGCTCAGAGAACTTAAGAAAGTCCTAGCAAATTACATTAAGTAGTAATTAATGTAAGTGTAGGTTCCTGAATTTCATTAACTATTTGATTCTAGTGTTATTTTATTTCCATTCCACTTCACTGAACTTCATCAGGGATGTGCTATTATTAAAGATTTTTGAAGAGTTTGTTTGTTACTTGATCTGATTTATTTTTATTTTGCCAGAAAGTACAAATCTACTAAATTCAAGGACATTTTTGCCTTCTCCAAAACACAGCCTAGAAAATCTAGGCCATATTCAGATTGCTTTCCTCAGAGGACAGAAGTCTTACAGCCCATTACTAACACAATCACAGTGGGAGACATTTATAGCTTTAAGTGTAAGGAAGGGTAATTAACATGTTGTTGGTATGCATTTTTTTTTCATTTCCCAGAGTTTGTTATATACATCCTGTGCCATGGGCATCTTCTGTTGCCCTGCAGGATATATGAGCAACCTAATTTGTTAGGGTTGTGATTTTGCTTGGAATTTTGATGAACTGCAATGGAATCTTTGAGCTCCGTACTCTGACAGCTATGGGCACAGCTCCCCCATGTATTCACAGCCAACCCACAGTGCTTACGACCAGTGACAGCTCATTTTTATTCAGCTCTTCTCTGATTCTTCACAAAACTCTAAAACAACTGAGGTCTTTACTTATTCAGGCCCCGAGTTTTGTTCTGTTTTCCAAACGTAAGCGTTTGTTGTGAACTAAATTGTGTCTCCCTTCATGTGTTGAAGTGTAAAATCCCTGTGTGACCCTATTGCAAGTTAGAGATTTTATGGTCATCATTAAAATTAACTGAGGTCGTAGGGTCGGGCCCTAATCCTATATGATTGGCATTTTCATATGAAGAGAAAGAGACACTAGCACTTGCTTTCTCTCTACACTGACACAGAAGAAAGCCCGTAAAAAGGATACAGTAAGAACGTGGCTACCTACAAACTAGAAGGAAAACCCTCATCAGAAGCTGAATTTATCAGAACCTTGATCTTGGATGTGGAGCCTCCTGAACCAGGAGAAAATGCATTTCTGTTGTTTAAATCACTGAGTCAGTGGTATTTTGTTATGGCAGCTGATGTAAAGTAATTCAGCATCTATATCCTTTTCCAATAAAGAACCATTTTTTACTCCCTCATTATTAATAACTCTTTATTGTATATGACAGCATGTTTTCACTTCTGAATGTTCCAGCTCAGCCTCCCCTCCTCTAAGAGGCCTTGCTGTTCTTCCTAGGCTGGGTGACTTGGCCTTCTACATCTTCTCCGCAAAGCCGGGCATGGAATCTTTCCAGTAACCACCATGGACAGTGGTTGGAGTAATTTGTTTTCAAATATTTATCCCCTATTAAACTATGACTTCTCATGGGTGCAGACAAGATTTTGCTCCTTTTCAAATCCCCAATGTAAAAACAACAAACAAACAAACAAACTAAAACATTATTTGGCACATTACACCACTCAGTACATTTGAATAAATAAATGAATTTACATTTTTTGCTTTGAATCCCCACAATAAGAAATATTGCATGTAAAAATTAATAATTAAAAAAGCCTAATTCATAGAAGAGATTAGATATTGCTTGCTGAAGACCACAGAAAATAAATACTTACATGGATACGTAAGCCAGGACTATAGACTTTAACCCCTTGTCCTTTTTCTGCTCTTTCATTGTGAGCTGTGTTGAATAAAATTTCTGAAACTCATTCTTCCTATGCTGTAAATGATTCACAAACACTGTGTGAGGGTGGTTACCTGGTAGTTGGGTGAGGGAGTAACAGCACTAACTGCAATAAAATCACATAAAAATTAGCTTTGTTTTACAACTGTAAAATATTGACAATAATACCACCTCCGCATAGCTCAAAAGTGTGTTGTATGAGCAACTGACATAAATAATATAAAAATAGTTTTATTTTCTTTTGTCTGAAAATGTCAGGCAACTATAAAATATTAAATTGTAGGAGTTACTATAGATAATCTCTAAGCCTCTTCTGCATGGAAAATTCTAAGATACAACTATTTTCTAAAACATAATTATGGATACACCTGAAATTTTTGATATGTTTTATCCTTAAGAAAAGTGAAATAATTTCAAGCATTGCTCTAAGATCTCCTTTAAAATTACTGTATTTGTTAAATCCCTGAGAGGTTTTCCACTCCCCCAAGACACTGTCTAAGTTCAATATCATAGCACACAGCCTTCACGGTTCAGCAATCGTGTGAATCTAAACTACATCTCCCAAAAGACTTTTCACCCATCTCTTGGTTTATACTTTAGAGCTACTCAAGCTCTGGGAGAGGCACGCGACACACCATGCTATTCTATGACAAATTTACACATGAATTCTCACTTCTGCATAATATCTAACACAGATAGATAATATACCTAAAACACAGATAATTTTATAGGGAATTTAATTCATTCTTTATGTCTCATTTCAAATATTACTATTTAGAAGAATCAAGAATTTCTCCCTCTGCAAGTCATTCATACTACTATTATAATATTTATTTATTTATTTATTTTGAAACAGAGTCTCCCTCTGTCACCCAGGCTGGAGTGCTGTGGCACGATCTCTACTCACTGCAACTTCCGCCTCCTGGATTCGAGTGATTCTCCTGCCTCAGCCTCCAGAGTAACTGGGACTACAGGCATGCGCCACCATGCTCAGCTAGTTATTTTGCATTTTTAGTAGAGATGGGGTTTCACTGTGTTAGTCAGGATGGTCTCGATCTCCTGACCTCGTGATCTGCTCGCCTCGGGCTCCCAAAGTGCTGGGATTACAGGAGTCAGCCACAGCGCCATGCCTTGTAATACTTACCTTATAGTTTTATATCAATCTTTTTTTTTCCTTCCATCCATTACCTATTTATCTACATCAAGGCTTTCTCACCTTTTCCTTGCTGTGTTGGACTGACTGTCCTGTGCTTTGGAGGATTTTTTAAATATCATCCCTGACTTACCCACTAAATGCTGGTAGCATCCTTAGTCACGACAAAACAAAAAACAAAAAACAAAAAAACCTCCAGATTTTTCTGGTGCCCCTCTAGAAGCAAAAACTCCCCAGTTGAGAACCACTGAGTTAGTGGCATCTATGGACAGGCATAATCACTCAAACACACCATTATAGAAGGGTGTGGTGGGCTAAATAATGCCCTCTACCCAAAAAATATTCATGTCTTAATGCCGAGAAACAGTGCCTATTGCACTTTACATGTCAAAAGAAAACTTTATAGACGTGGTAAGGATCACTGGAGCACTCAGACTCATGAAACAAGTATTAGTAGACCTGAAGAGAGAGGTAGACAGCAATGCAATCATATTGAGGAACTTCAACACCTGACTCACAGCATTAGACACATTGTCTACACAGAAAATCAACAAAGAAACATTGGACCTGGCTGGGTGTGGTGGTTCACACCCATAATCCCAGCACTTTGGGAGGCCAAGGTTGGTGGATCACTTGAGGCCAGGAGTTCAAGACCAGCCTGGTCAACATGGTAGAACACTGTCTCTACTAAAAATACAAAAAAAAAAATTAGCTGGGGTGGTAGCGCACACCTGTAATCCCAGCTACTCAGGTGGCTGAGGCACAAGAATCTCTTGAATCCAGGCGGCAGAGGTTGAAGTGAGATGAGATTGTGCCACTGGACTCCAGCCTGAGTGACAGAGTGAGACTCCGTCTGAAATAAGAAAGAAGAAGAAACACTGGTGTTAAATTGGACTTTAAACAAAATGGACCTAACAGACATTTACAGAACACTCTATCTAACAATTGCAGAATATACATTCTTTTCATGTAACATTCTCCAAGATAGGCCATATGCTAGGCAGCAAAACAAGTCTCAATAAATTTTTAAAAATTGAAAACATATTAAATATCTTCTCAGAGCATAATATAATTAAACTAGAAATCAATACCAAAAAGCGTTTTTGAAACTATACAAGCACATGGAAATTAAACAACATGGTCCTGCTCCTGCATGACCGCTGGATTAAAAAAATAAGTTAAGATGGAAATGGAAAAAAAAAAAAAAAAAGACAAATGAAAAAGAAAACACAATATACCAAAACCTGTGGGATGCAGCAAAAGCAGTTGAGGGGAGATTATAGCATTAAATGCTTACATCAAAAAAAAAAAAAAAAATAGAAGGTTCCAAATCAACATACCTCAAGGAATTAGAAAAGCAAGAAAAGACCAAGCCCCAAATTAGCAGGAGAAAAGGAAAAAAAGATAAGAGCAGAACTAAATGAAATTAAAAATAAGAAAGCAATAAAAAAGGATTAACAAGACAAAAGATTGATTCTTTGAAAAAAATACACAAAGTTGATAAATTGCTAGCTCTTTTAACCAAGAAGTGAGAAAACCCAGGGAAGCAAAATCAGAAATGAAAAAGGACACATTCCAACTGATTATCACAGAAATTCAAAAGAACACCAGGCTATTTTGAACAACTATATGCTTACAAACTAAAAAACCCAGAAGAAATGGATAAATTTCTTGAGAGATACAACCTTCCAAGATTGAACCAAGAAGAGATAGACAGCCTGAACAGATCAATAATGAGTAGCAAGACTGAGTCAGTAACAAAAAAATCTCCTAACAAAGAAGAGCCCAGGAACAGATGAATTCACAGATGAATTTTACCAAACACACAAAAAAGAACTAATAACAATCATCCTGAAACTGTTTCAAAAAATTGAGGAGATAATGCTTCCTAACTTTTTCTAGAAGGCCGTTATCACCCTGATATCAAAACCACAAAAAATAAAAAATGAAAACTACAAACCAGTATCTCTAATGAACATAAACACAAAAATCTTTACCAAAATACTAGCAAACTGAATCCAACAGCACATCAGAAAGTTAATCTACCAAGATCAAGTAGGTTTCATACTAGAAAAGCAAAAATGGTTCAACATATGTAAATCAATAAATCTGATGTATCACATAAATAGAATCAGGGACAAAAAATTTGATTATCTCAATGGATGCAGGAAAAAAAAGCATTTGATAAAATTCAATACCACTTTATGATAAAAACTCTCAAGAAACTAGGCATATCATAGAAGACACATACCTCAAAATAATGAAGGCTATATATGAAAAACCCACAGCTCATATTATACTAATGGGGAAAATTTCCAAGTATTTCCTCTGAGAACTGAAACAAGACAAGGATGCCCACTCTCACCAATTGTATTCAACATATACCGATAGACCTAGTCAGGGCAACCAGGCAAGAGAAAGAAATAAAGGTATCTAAATTGGAAAAGAGGAAGCAAAATAATCCTGTTTGCTAGTGATATGATTTTATATTTAGAAAATCTTAAAACTCCACCAAAAACTCTTAGCTTTAATAAAGGAATTTAGTAAAGTTGCAGAATACAAAATTAATGTACAAAAATTAGTCACATTTCTACACACCAACAATGTTCTAGCTGAGAAGGAAATCAAGAAGACAACCTCATTTACAATAGCTACCAAAATAAAACAATCCAGAGATAAATTTAACCAAGGAGGCAAATGATCTCTATAAGAAAACACTACAAAACACTGATAAAAGAAATTATAGAAAACAAAAACAAATGAAAACAATCCCATGATTATGAATCAAAATGTTTATATTGTTAAAATGGTCATACTGCCCAAAGCAATGTACAGGTTCAATGCAAACCTGACCAACATACCAGCATTATTTTTCACAGAATTAAAAAGCATAATCCTAAAATTCATATGGAATCATAAAAGAGCCTGGATACTAAAGCAGTCCTAAGCAAAAAGAATAAGGTTGAAGACCTCACATTATCTGACTTCAAATAATATTATAAAGATATGGTCACCAAAACAGCATGGTAATGTTATAAAAATAAACACATAGATCAGTGGAACAGAACAGAGAATCCAGAAGGAAAGCCATATGTTTATGGACAGCCAACTGACTTTTGACAAAGCTGACAAGAATATATATTGGAGAAAGGATATCCTTTTCAAAAAATGATGCTGGGAAAATGGGATTACTATATGCAAAAAAATGAAACTGGATCCCTATCTCTTACCACATATAAAAAATCAACTCAAGATAGATTAAAAACATAAACTGTAACTCTAAACTACAAAAATATTAGAAGAAAACACAGGGGAAACTCTTCTTGACATTGGTTTTGGCAAAGAATTTATGACTAAGACCCCAATAGCAGAAGCAACAAAACCAAAAATACCTAAATGATACTTAATTACCTACAAAGCTTCCATACAGCAAAATAAACAACAGAGTAAACAGATCAGTAGAATGGGAGAAAATGTTTGTAAACTATTCATCTGAGAGGTGACTAATACCCAGAATACACACGAGACTCAAGCATCTTAACAACCACAACAAAGACAATCCCTTTAAAATCTGGGTAGGGACATTAGTAGACACTTTCGGAAAGAAGACATACAAATAGCTAACAGATATGTGAAAAAATGCTCAGCATCACTAATTAGAGAAATGCAAATTAAAACAACAAGGAGATATCATTGTACACCTGTCAGAATGGCCATTATTAAAAAGACAAAAAAAAATAACAGATACTGGTGAGGATGTGAAGAAAACAGAACCTTTTTTTTTTTTTTCCTGGGACAGTATTTGACTCCACCCATGCTGGAGGGCAGTGGGATGCTCAGGGCTTAGCACAGCCTTGACTTCTTGGGTTCAAGCAATCCTCCTGCATCGGCCTCTCAAGTAGCTGAGACTACAAGTGTACACCACCATGCACAGCTAATTTTTCCTTTTTTTTTTTTTCTGGTAGAGAAATGGTCTCACTATGTTGCCTAGGCTTGAACTCTTGCGCTCAAGCCTTAAGCCTCTCAAGTGTTAGGGTTGCACATATGAGCCACTGAGCCTGGCCCCAGGAACTCTTATACATTGTTGATGGAAATGTAAATTAGTAAAAACCCCTATGAAAAACAGCATGGAGATTTATCAAAAAACAAAAATAGAATTATCATCTGATCCAGCAATCCCAGTACTGCGTATCTACCCAAAGGAAAATATGTTAATACATCAAAATGATAAATTCCCTTGTACGTTTGTCATAGTACTATTCACAATAGCGAAGATATGCAATCAATTGAAGCATCAATCAACAGATTAATGGATAGAAAATGTGAGATATATATATATATACACACACACACACACAATAAAATACTAGCCATCTATAAAAAAAGAATGAAATCCCATCTTTTGCCACAACATGGGCAGACCTTGTGGTTATTATTTTAAGTGAAACAAATCATATGCAGAAAGTCAAATATCATATATTCTCACTCATAAGTAAGTGCTAAAAATCTGTACACATTGACATAGAGAGTGGAATGATAGACAAGGGAGACTCAGAAGGGTGCAGGGGTTGGAGGGGATTGACGAGAAGTTAGTTAATAGGTACAATGTATATTATTTGGGTTATGGATATCTTAAGAGACCTGACTCTTGACCACTACACAATCCATGCATGTAACAAAATTACATATGTACTCCCAAAATTTGTACAAATAAAAGTAACATAAAAGGATCTTGAGAGGGAAGATTATCCTGAATTATCTGATGTGTCTTATGCAATCAAGATTTCTTAGAGAAAGACTAGAAAGTTAAAGGGAGAAGGAGACGATATCAAGGAAACAGAGGTTGAAATTATGCTCTTTGAAGACGGAGAAAGTGCCTATGAGCTAAGGAATGCTGGTGGCTTCTGGAAGTTAAGAAAGGCAAGGAAATGGCTTGTTGTTTACAGCCTGCAGAAGGAATGCTTTGCTGATGACTTGATGCTATTAGCTCACTGAAACTGATTTTAGATTTATAATCTCTGGAAGGGCTAACATGTAGGTATAATCATCAAATGTTACAGTGATGTCCTAATTATGTTGCACACCTGTCTTTGACCTCTTTCGGAGAGCAGTCTCCTTGATTGTGTCTACTTGCCCTTGAATTCATCCCAACTTCTAACATGACACATGGCCAAGCATCGGTGCTCCAACATGCTTGCTGAATGGGTAAATGACTATCAGTGAACATGGTACCTAATATATTGCGGTGTTCAAAAACATAGAGTTGAGCTCCCACAGATCAGTGAGAACATACGAGGGCACAAAGGCATAAGAATGATACAGTGGACTTTGGGGACTTGTGGGGAAGAGTGGGATGGGGGAGAGGGATAAAAGACAACAAATATGGTGCAGTGTATACTGCTCGGGTAATGGGTGCATCAGGTTCTCACAAATCTCCACTAAAAACTTACTCATGTAACTAAATACCATCTGTACCTCAATACCTTATGGAAAAATACTTTTTTTTTTTTTTTAAGAAACATCTTAAAGGATCTTTAAAAGAATATAGAGAGCTGAGAACATTATAGACTCAAATAAAACAAATAAAACAACTTAATTATGTTTAACATTTTTAGGTCAAATAACTCATCTCATCCCATTGTTTTATAGGTAAGGTATAAAATAATAAAATACAGGAATTCTAAAGCCAATCAGAAATGGGTTTGAAGCATGGATCATTTATTCACTAACTGGAATATTTTGCCATACCACTAGGTCTCTCTGAGCCTCAATTTTAACATCTATAGCAAAGAGATAAAATACTTAGGGAGAGCATCTTGTACTACCCTAAAGTAAGTGCCAAATTAAAAACAAACAGACAAACAAAACAAAACAAAACAAAACAAAAAAAAACACCCACAATGAAATAGATGGTAAATCATATCAAAAGGACACAGGAGGTGAAGGAAAGACTCCCAGGCGCCACAGCTGTAATAATTTCAGCACCAAAACAAAGTGTTACTGAATTATAATACCCCAAAATAAAATAAATGTCTGAGTCTCTTCTGCTATAAATAAGTGGTTGAATAAATAAGTAAAGGAGGAAAATAGACAAATCTCCTATGCAGAAGGAATCCAAATAATTTTACCAGACGCTTCATCCTCAAGGAGAGGGACCATAACTATATGTGGGTGACCCATAGTAACTTCCTTCCAAGGAATAACGGTATGAAAGGGGGAGGAAAATTTAACTTACAGTGGAAAAACCAGACAGAAAATACCTCAACTCTATGATCAAGATTAACATCAACAATAAGAAGTCATGCCGATAATCTGACTTCACATGATGTGATGGAAATGCCACTACTCCAGTCATACTTCCCAAAATCCATAACCCTACTCTAATTATGAGAAAATGATCAGAAACATCACAATCGAAATAGACTATACAAAACACTCAACGAATATTCCTCAGAAATGTCAGTCATTACAAATATGGAAATTCTAAAAAACTTACAGTGAAAGAGAAGCTTTAAGAGAAGCAGTAACAACATAATGTCATATTGAGTCCTAGAATATAATGTGGATGGAGTTCTGGAAGAGAAGATGAACATTAGGTAAAAACTAAGAAAATAGGCTTGGCGCGGTGGCTCATGCCTGTAATCCCAGAACTTTGGGAGGACTAGGCAGGCGGATCACGAGGTCAGGAGTGCGAGACCAGCCTGTCCAATATGATAAAACTCAATCGCTACCAAAAATACAAAAATTGTCTGGGCATTATGGCATGTGCCTGTAGTCCCAGCTACTTGGGAGGCTGAGGGAGAAAAATCACCTGAACCCAGGAGGCGGAGGTTGCGGTGGGCCAAGGTCACGCCACTGCACTCCAGCCTGGGCACCAGAGTGAGAATCTGTCTCAAAAAAAAAAAAAAAAAAAAAAGGCCAGGCGCGGTGGATCACGCCTGTAATCCCAGCACTTCGGGAGGCCGAGCCAGGCAGATCACGAGGTCAAGAGATCAAAAACATCCTTCAAAAACATCCTGGCTAACATGGTGAAACCCCGTCTCTACTAAAAATGCAAAAAATTTGCTAGGCGTGGTGACGGGCGCCTGTAGTCCCAGCTACTCGGGAAACTGAGGCTGGGGAATAGCGTGAACCCTGGAGGCGGAGTTTGCAGTGAGCCGAGATCGCCCCACTGCACTCCAGCTTGGGCGATAGAGCAAGACTTCGTCACAAAAAAAAAAAAAAAAAAAGACAAAGTGTGAATTTAGAAAATAGTAATGTACCTGTCTTGGTTTATTAATTGCAATAAATACACCTTACTAACGTAAGATGTTAGTATTGCGCGGATCCGTGTGCAGAGTATATGGGAGCTTTCTCTACGAAGTTCACAGTTATTCCGTAAATTTAATTTTTTTTCTAAATAAAATGCTGTGTGTTTTTTAGTTTCTGTTTTTATGAGACCTGACAAAGAACAATAAAATGAAGTTTCAGAGTGCCAGTTAAATAGGGCTAAGCAAAAGTTTGCATTGATAACAATTGGGATATAGTACATGTCCAATAAATATCTTGGTATCAGTTGGTCATGACAGAGTGACATGCTGCCTGGGCGTGAAAGGTGAGCTCCTTGAAGGTAGGAATGGCAAGCAATTCCATCTGTCCTCTCACTCCCAGAGCAACTAGAATGAGTTTTCTTCAACCATATAAATATAATTTCTATTTCTGTTGTCTTTAAAATAAGTGGACCTATTTATATGGCACATCTTTTATTTAAACTTTGATGATGCTTTGCTACCTGTCAGAGCATAGATGATACATGACTCTTCCCACTGCACCTTCATGTAGGATGATTTAGGCTTCCAATCTGCAATTCTGTCATTTTTGCTTTTCTCTTTTCTATTTTGCACTCACTGCATCTCTGGGACTGCATCATAGTGGATTGTATTGTTAACAGGCCTAACTCCCCCACTAGACTTAGAGGCCTTTGTGGACAAGGATTATGTAGTATTTATATATTTTATAAATCAGAATCTCAGTGTGATATTTGATACACAGCTTATTCAATGATGAATGAAAGAATGGTTATTTGAAGGGAGGAAATGATTAAACAGATGAAATAAGCTGACAACCAGAATGAAGAATGCATTTGTAGGTGTGTTATTACTTCAAACTCTACCACTATAAGCCCTAAAGAAACATGCAGAGTATGAAGCATTTTAGCTCCCTACAGATGGATCCTAAAAGCTTTCAGGTGACACTGCCTGGGTTGTCAAAGAATGACTTGCCAAATTAAAAGAGACATCTTCTATTGGAATTCTTAAGTCAGCACATGGATACAAAATTCCATTTAAATTCTCTCCTCTCTTCTTATCCTTTGCAGAGGCATCCTTAATTTTAGAGCTGAAAATGCAGCAATCAAATCCCTGGGTCATTGGTAAGCATTAAATATTATTAACAACTAATTTTTTTTTTAACATTTAGTTAAAAATCATACAAAAAATGTATACCACAAAATTTTTACTACCTATGGAATCAAAGAATTTCAAAGCTGGTAAGTGACATTAATTTGTTGAAGTTATTGTATTTGAGTCAAATTATAAAGCAAATCTTCTCATTTGTTTACTATACCACAACACTGACTCTAGAAGGCTCTGATCTCTCAAAGCTCTTTGAAGACAGGGCTACGAATTGGCCATTTGAGATATTCAGCATCTTTGATATTACTTGGAATACTCTTTCAGGCACTAGAGTGCTGTTACAAATAATAGTAAGAACACCCATAATCCATTCCACTCATGTCAGTGACAGGCAATGTGTTAAATGACATATATACATTATTTATTTTGAGGCTTACAACAATTTGATATAAGTTTTCTTGTTGCCACTTGATAGAAAAAGAGACCGAATCAGCGATATTAAGTGACCTAATCAAATTACACAACTAATAAGAGGAGAATTGCGGTTTGCTGAGGAATTGTGACTCCAGAACTTTTAATTTCATATTTACAAAATCTCTCGAATCTACACAAGTTCCATTTTTATATGTGTTGCACACAGACAGATACTTCTATTTGCAGACAATGGGGCAATTTAAACAGTTCACCACTCAAGTTTTACTCTATACATTTGCATTAACACATTTACTAAATCTGCCCACTGGCAAATGGCATCATATAATGAAAGATCTAAGATATCAGAGAAATCATGCAGTACAACTGAACCAGTTTACAAAGGGAGAAAGCAAGACTCTGAGAGAGATGAGCTGTGTGTACAGTATTATCTCTCTATAATGGTTTGTGGAGTTGGGAAAGGCTGGGGAAGACGATGTATTGTTTGATGGTTGCAGAAATGTGCTAGGGCTGCCATAACAAAGCCTCACAAACTGGGCAGCTCAAACTACAGAAATTTATTTACTCACCATTATGGAGGCTAAAAGTCCAAGACAAAGCTATGAGCAGAGCTAGTTCTTTCTGAGGTCCATGAAAAGAGGATCTGTTCTAGGCATTTCTTCTTGGCTTGTAGATGGACAGTTTCCCCTATGTCTTTACATCCTCTTATCTCAGTATATGTCTGTGTCCATATTTTCTCTCCTCAAAAGAACAATAATAATGTTGGATTAGGGTCTACCCCAAGATTCATTTTAATTAATTACCGATATAAAAGCCCTCTCTCCAAATACAGTCACATTCTTAGGCAGCAGAGGTTAGGACTTCAGCATATAAATTAGGTGGACGGGGTGGGGGCAACAATTCAGGCCCTAACAGTGTTTTTTTTCAAGCACCACGAGGTTAAACAAGTAGAACTTTGAATTTATGCGCATTTGATTCCTTCAGAAAAGTAAAAACTAATCCACAAGTTAACATAAATATTAAAAGAACCCTACTTTTTTTTTTTTTTAACAAAGCAAGAGGATGAGCTGTCAGGTACCATGTCTCAGACATAACAGAAAATTGGAAAAATATATGTTTTGAAGTAGGAAATTCACTGAAAATTTAAATTCTTTCTTTCTCTGCAGCTCCTTTCTGAACCACTTTCACCTTTTCTTCTTTCAGTGTCTAGGACACTTATAGTGTTTTACACTCATTTTAGAGCTCATTGAAATACCCTTTCTATTGGTCCATCACTTATGGATGCAGCTTTCTCCCCACAGAGAAACTCAGAACTCCTTATGATACTTGAACCACGTCTTATACTTAAGTGTCAAGTACAGCATCCTATACTGGTCTGGGCTTACTCTGCAGATGAGACATGTACTTTAAAATACAATTCAAAGATACAGTTTAGGAGAATAGTGAGGGTGTTAGAATGTAGAGGAGAGAGGTTCTTAGTTCTCTAAATAATTGTGTTCTTTCTTCCAACCTTTGGCAAAAAAAAGAAGAAAAAATTATATTTAGCCAATTATTTGCTAGCCACATGTGTCACTCAATTATTAATAAATTAGCTAGAGATTTTGATAATGCCCATGGATAGGTGAGCAGACAGAGACCAGAGATACTTGTGTATTCTATTCAAAAGTCACACATTCAGCAAAGGGAAACTTGTCAACAAAACACACTTTTGGTTTAATTTCAAAGCCCAAATTCTTGTGTCCTCAAAAATGAGGTCAAATTTCAGGCTTTGCATACTGACTAGTAGAGCCCAGAGTGTCAGCTGAGATTTGCACAGCATGGACCCATGAATAACACACCTCCTGTTCCTGGATTTCAAGGTCTTCGAAGTCCTCCCTGAGATTTCTGACAACAATCTAGATTGGCAACCTCAGGGCCCCCCTTTGCTCTGGGTTCCTTTGTTTCCTTCTGTTTCCCGTGTGCCTCACTGCAGACAAAGGATGAAACCCATCCCTCTACTGGTTTTCTCCAAATAAAAATAAATAAATAGCACAGTGCACAGCCTTCCTGACTATGATAGCACTTGATGGAGAATTGAGGGGACCTAGCATGCACCATTAAACTAAAAATCCTACCAACAGTAAAGTAAACAAAGGATAACAAAAGCACAAGCCTACATTAATTTCTTAGATATTCTTGTATTAAAAAAAAAATCCTTTCTGACCATCATTTCCCCAGTGATTTCTCTTTTTGGGCTCTTTGATCTGACTCAGAGTCTACAAATAATGTCTTCCCTATTAATCTCTTTCTTTACTCTTCACCAATACCCTCTTCTTTTTGTACTCTCGTCTCCTGATACAGTAAGTCAACCTCTCATTGTGTCTTCTGCAGAGAAATTCTGTCCTTTCCCGAAATCCTTGGTAGGACCTTGGGATGAAGAGCTCATGAGGGAGGAAAGCATGAGGCATGCCCTACTTTGTGCTGGAGAGGTTCTGAGAGATGACGAGACTGCAAGGGAGGCTCTTTGTATGAGATCATGACTAATTTTTTCCTTAAAGAATAAGAGGAATTGGCTAATAGCAGGACATTTTAGGCACAAGAGACAGCCTTCCAGAGAAAGTAAAGTTTTTCCTAAAGCATCATTTGTAAAGGAAGTTCTGAAGAACCCTTAGGCAAACAAGGCAAAACAAAACAAAACAAACATCTTCATACTTTTTAAAAAACATTCAGAGACACCTATGAACAAAACCGTATGTGTTAAAAATTTGAGACCACCTTCTTTTCCATCACTGTGTGTGCTCATCTGTGGAGCAGAGAGTAGAGAAGACTGATGGCACTTTCTTTTCCCCCAGCAAATAGGGCACTGTGATTTTCGCCCCGGCATGTTTTGCGCACTTTCGCCAAGCATACTCTCTTTGTCGTGTGAATGACTCAGTGTGCCGCCAGGCTCTTATTTGCCTGGGCCTATAAAAGCTGCCGGAGTTGTCTTGTACTCCACAATTTAGTGTGAAAGACGTGGGCACCATTATCTCTAACGTGTCTGAAAGATTATAATTAAGGGCGACAGCGTTGAAAGAGAAGTTCAGATTTTCTCCAGCAACGAGGCTATAAATTGAGGATGGTACAGGATTCGGACAATTGAACCTTCATGCAGGCACTCAGTCATAATTGGCATTGATTTAACAGTCCACAGCTCACCCCAGCATCATAAATTGATTGGAAATGACAAGCAATGAAGATTAACACCTTTCAAGAATAGCGTTCACTTTAAATAAATAAATAAATATCAGAAAAGATAAAACGGTTAACTGTATTGCATGTCATACCTCTCTCTGCCCCATGAAAATGCCACGAAGGAGCTATAAACTAGAAAATCTTTCCCAAAGCAAATCCAGTGACTTCCAGGATAATATAAACAGGATCAGTCTCTGCTTGACTGCCATCCTGGGAGAGCTGTTTAAATCATGGAGAATTCCACCCTTTAAACTTTGCAGTTTAATTGAGGCTTATGTCTGTAGCATTTGTTTGCTTTGGGCATTTAGAGTAATGATGTGGGTGCAGGCTTTGGGTCCAGAAAGCCTGCATTCAAATCTATTTGTCCCTCCTGTGAATATGCTCTCCTGGATGAAGTGCTTAGTCTGTGCCTCAATTGTCTGGCATTTAGAATAAAAGCAACAGTGGGCCCTGCCTCACAAAGAAGACAAGATGGTTAAGTGGCTTCCCTAAAGGAAAGCATTAAGAAAATGCCCATATGCTATAAATGTTAGTTATTAAAACCAGCTAGCCATCAAAGAGCCTGAGTTGAGGCTCCCTACTCAGACAGGGGGGTGAGGGGTATAGATGAAGCCTCTATCCTTAACAGGAATTAAATTGCTTTCTCAATTTTGAGTATAAAATAAGCCACATGAATCGCCACTCAAAACATATGAAAATGTATATAAGAAAAACTCTCAACTTGTGTCTGCTCGTTTTTGACCCAGATGCTCCTGAATTTCTGACCCGCAGGAACTGCATGAGATAGATGATAAATGTATCCTGATATTTTATGCCAACAGGTTTTGGGTTAATTCATTTCTATAACTAATATGCAACACAAGGATTTTACATCTGGGCAAGCTATCCTTAAAACTTTGAAGCTACAGACAAAAGCATTAAATATGCAAAAGGTCAGATAATGTTTTTTCCATAAACTATATCTGCTTTTTAGCCTGATAGTATTCACCATTTCTAAGTTTGCCAATCTTTTTCTATGTTTTATTTCTTACAGAATCTGTTTTAATGCAGGTTCCTTTTCTAACATCATCAAATGAATGAGTTGGACTTTTATGCAGGAAGTGGCCAGGATCATCTTCAAGGCATAGTCGCTTTCCATATTCCAAAAACTCTCTTATTTTCTGTTGCCAAAGAGACAGATTACCCCCCTGCAATTATGGTGCATATGTTTCTTTTGATGTTGTAGCCTCTCCTTAGCTTTTATAAACCAAACCCCACGGCTTAGAAAGTTTTCTCTTCTATCCCTAATCACCCCATTATTAATATTCTAAAAAAGGCATATACTTGTCTCTCTTTAGGATGTACCCCTCTCTTTTAGAAATAATGTCTTCGCTGGAATTTCCAAAATCTACTGATTCTGAGCTGGCTCATTAATCTTTATTATCTTCCTTTTGCTTTGGCATTTATGTGTTCTATCTCAGCTACTTTTAGCCACCTTTTCTCATGATTGGAAAACAGGGACTTTACCTGGTAAACTACCTTTGCCAAACATGAGGTTTGTATCATGTTTCAATTTTATTTTTTATGTTTGATAATTTCAGGAGGGAAATGAAAAATGCCAACACATTTAGCCATATTCATATAAAATTATTTAACACTTTTTCATATATCTCTCTTCCACAAGCTTTTTTCCCTTCCAATTTTCTATCAGTACCACCCGAGGCTGTTGTAGAGGTCAGATGAGAAACTACATAAGTACTCAACATATGGATGCCAGATAGACTTCGAAGAAGTATATATGTACTGTTGTTATTAATACTAATTATAAGAAAAGTTGACTTCCTAAGAGGAGCAAGCCAGTTAAAAAAAATGAATTTTGTAATGTACCTACCAGCATCATAGATCTTGCCACAGTGGTACCTCATTAATGCAGGAATCACAGCCATACCTGAGCTTTCTTTCCAGCCTTTATTTATCTCGTGTTCTGGAGCTGTGGCTGCCCAAGCCTGGGAGTGTTTACTGAAGCACTGAGTCTTCTTTTCCTTTAGGTACTTTGTGCCCAGCACTTTGGAGAAATTGTGGAATATTTATTGAATAAGTAAATGGCTTCACATTGCATTTCAGTCTCTTCCCATACTCTGTTACTTGCTGTTCTTTATTCATTTAAGCAACAGTGCTGTCATTTCTTAAAATATATATGCCTCTTCCCTTGCAAAAGCTGGCACCTAATACCAAACTGATTTATGCAGAAGCATACTTTTGTATATTCTGTGAATAATGGTGTATACAATTATCAAGCTTTGGGTTTTTTAACCTTTTGGAATGATTGATTTTTTCTGGCCATTTCTATTCATGTTAGTTTTAGTCTGATCCATGATGCAAACAGAATGGGATCTATGATGCAAACAGAATGGGATCCATGAATGAATTAATCCTTGTGGCTCACCATTTCCTGGGGCTACGTATTCAGTTGGTGCAAAAGTCCTTGCAGTTTTTGCCATTTTTTTTTTTTTAATGGCAAAACATGAAGTTATTTTAATGGCAAAAATAGTGATAAATTTTGCATCAACCTCAAAACTCTTGCACTCTAAAGACATAACCAAGTCTCTTGTGTTTTCTCTACTAAATCACCTGACGGAAAATCACAAAGAAAGCAGAACAGGGTTAAATGATGTTTATTATGAAGTAAGTGCAGTCAGGTCTACTCATGTGTGACTCTAATTTGAAGCAATGACAAGCATAATGAAAGGGCAGCATCCCTTGATAGAGAATGTAGAGAATGCCCAAGCTGAGATAGTCCTTTTGATTTCCACAGTCAGTGCTTTACATAGGAAAAGGGATTGGGTGAAAGACAATGCCTCTTGAACCGAGACCTTGAGAGATGAGACTATTTTAGCCAGCTGGTGCTAAAATATACCTGATAACCTGAGGGTGGGAGGAGTTCACCCATAATAGACTTTAGTGTGAATAGACTGATGAAATATATTCTTTTCTTGTCTTTGACATCAGTGCTATTTATTATCTCACATTATGCTCTTGAAAAATGGAATTCAACGTCGACAAAATGTGATTATAAGTCCTCCGTTGGTTCTTTCACAGTTTTGAGCTCACTACCTTTCAGTTTAGCTGTAATAGAATATACTGCTTTTGGGCTTTTGTTACTTTTGAGTCGTTTTGCCTTTTTTGGACATAGGCTTTCAACTTCTAATTCATGGTGACAAACATACTCAGTATGAGCTCATCTAAAATGTTTTCTGAAAGTAATCTGAAAGCAGTTGGAAAATGGATTTATTCCTAAATATCCAATTATATATTTTTGCATATTTAATACATATCAGGTATCACTGTTTATTATCTTGATACATTTGCAAACACATAGGCATCTCCTCCTGAGACTAAGGGGCCCAAGACAAACAGACATGTTATTAGGACGCAACTTATTCACATTTAACCAAATCTCATCCAACCAAAGGAAAGCTTTTCTTACACCTGAGCATGCTCTTGTTTCACCAGTTTGGAGGCTCTCTATGATGCCGTTGGTCATTCTCAGTCCCCTCCCTAGTAGGAGTTAGACCTTCTCCCCTCTTCTTTCTAAATGCATTACTTTATGTGTCTGTCTCCACCATACAAAGTAATCTTCTTGACTGGGGACCGGCTGTTGCTTATCACTGAGTTGTTTACTCTTAGCCCATTCTTCTGGGAAAAATAAATAAAGTCTTGTATGGAGGACAAGTTGGATCTCAAGAACTGGTTTTATTCTTGACTAAGAGTTCTGGCCTGAGAATGTACCTGGCAGATCCACTACAGGGACTGTATTTGGTGCAGGACCTCAGCTGCTGTGCTTTGCAATCTGTAGCTGCCCTTACATTCAGGCCATACCCCTTGCAGCTGCTCCTTACCAATTATTCCTGCAGCACGAATGCTAAGGAAAACCTACTCCCAGGAGACGTGGGGACCCTTTGTCAGATGACTTTGACTCGAGGACCTGGTGGCGTTGCTGAACCTTTGGACTACATGGAAATTGAGGGCTTCCTCTCAACCCTCTTCCCTCTTTTTAACTTGCTATCAGCCTTGCATCATGGTCTGATGAGTCTCTGAGCCTTCTTCATCTCAGGTATTTCCCCCAATAAAATCTTGATACATTTAATTATTTTATGTCGTGTGCTGCATGGATGCCCTGGACATCCATCTTAGCAGCCAAGAATACAATTGGATTTTCTATTCCTCTGGAGCTTATATTTTAGCAGGAAGGGAAGAATGAAGTAAAAGTAGTATAAAGGAAAGAAGAAAAGAAAATAGGAAGAAAGAAAAGAAAGAGGGATGAGAAGGTGATTTAACACACTGATATGTGCTACTAAGTAAAGCAGAGCATGTAAATCGTAAATTAAGGGGGGAGAATACTGTTTTGCTAAAGCTGGAAAACACTCTCTGAGGAGGTGGACATGGAGTTCTGACCTGAAATGAGAAGGAGGCATCCACGCAAAGGTAGAAAAAAGCATAATGAGAAAACATGGCAACTATTGTGCAGTCATCATTAGGGATGAAGGCTTATGCTATCTAAGGTGCAAAAGGAAAGCTGATGATATTTAAGAAAAGGATAGAAAATACTGGGGTAGGAGATTAAGCAGAAGCTAAACTCTGAAGGATTTTAAAGCCATTTTGGGAAGGTGTTTCCATGCAATATATAATGTCGGAAAGTCTCACAGGCAATGGTGAAGAAGACAGTTAGGAAGACCAGAACAGGACTCAGGAAAGCAGTTTGGAGGCCGTTGTGTTGTTGTGTCACCACAGTCAAGACATGACAACATGAGGACTTAGTTTTTGGCAGTCAATATTGTGAAAAATGATGAGATTTAGAATATATTTTGGAGACCTGATGACGTATTGAATATGAGGTTGGGAAACTGCATGCATGATGGTGACATGTATTCAAGTGGGAAAAGCTGTAGGGAATACATTATATGAGAAGAATAGAATCAGCATTTTAATTTAACATTATGTTTGGGTTTTTAAAAATTAATCCTGGCAGAGGTTTGAAGAAGGAATTTTAGTTTACAGTCCTGGAGCTCAGGGAAGAATTCTAGATGGAGATACAAATTTGAAAGTCTTCAACATAGTGATAGTATTTTAAGCCAAGAAAATGTACACAGTCACCTAGTGGGACCATGTAGTAAGGAAAGTCAAATTTGCTTTTTGTTTTTTGTTTGCTTTTTCTGTTTTGTTTTGAGACAAAGTCTCTCTCTTGTTGCCCAGGTTGGAGTGCAATGGCACGATCTTGGCTCACTGCAACCTCCACATCCTGGGTTCAAGTAATTCTCCTGCCTCAGCCTCTTGAGTAGCTGGGATTACAGGCACCCACCACCATGCCCAGCTATTTTTTTTTTTTTTTTTTTTTTTTTTTTTTTTTGTATTTTAGTAGAGACAGATTTCACTATGTTGGCCAGGCTGGTCTCAAACTCCTGACCTCAGGCAATCCACCTCCTTGGCCTCCCAAAGTGCTGGAATTGCAGGTGTGAACCACCGCACCTAGACATCATATTTGTTTTTAAAAGCTACAGGAACTTGGACAATTAACATCTCTTTTCTCAAACAAAAGATAAAGTTGATGAAAGCAACACCACAGATTTGTTGAGAGGATTAAGTAAAGAAATGTGGCTATTAGNTTGCTTTTCTGTTTTGTTTTGAGACAAAGTCTCTCTCTTGTTGCCCAGGTTGGAGTGCAATGGCACGATCTTGGCTCACTGCAACCTCCACATCCTGGGTTCAAGTAATTCTCCTGCCTCAGCCTCTTGAGTAGCTGGGATTACAGGCCCCCCCCCCCCCCCCCCTTTTTTTTTTTTTTTTTTTTTTTTTTTTTGTATTTTAGTAGAGACAGATTTCACTATGTTGGCCAGGCTGGTCTCAAACTCCTGACCTCAGGCAATCCACCTCCTTGGCCTCCCAAAGTGCTGGAATTGCAGGTGTGAACCACCGCACCTAGACATCATATTTGTTTTAAAAGCTACAGGAACTTGGACAATTAACATCTCTTTTCTCAAACAAAAGATAAAGTTGATGAAAGCAACACCACAGATTTGTTGAGAGGATTAAGTAAAGAAATGTGGCTATTAGGAAGATGTCTGGTTGACTAGAATTATTCCATTCAAAAGGCAGGCTTTCTTAGACCAATAAGACTTTGAAACTCTTCAGGCCTTGATTTCATACCAGGCTAATACCAGTTTAGGACACAATCTGTCAGGAACACAGCAGGAAGCAACTGACACACCCAAGGAGGTAAGGGGAGAAAGTTCAATGAAGAATAATACATGAAGTTATCCACAGTGATAGCATAGGGAAAATAGGGGGCGGAGTGGGGAGATGAGATCTTAGATTTACCACCCTCAGGTATGTTGGCAAGGGAAGAGAGTAGTTACCAGACCAGAGGAGGCATAGCAAATAAGACAGGAACAGCCTGATAACCCCTGAGGCCATAGGAGAGAAACAGCCCTCCCCAAGCATGGCCAAGGGTCGAGGCCACAAAGTAGTGGGTTGAATGAACACTCTGACCTTTCTTTCCTTTTCCATTTGTATCCTCCTGGTGCCTCATATTGGACAAAATTTTCTGAAAACAAGAAGGCAGTGAAGCCACTTACACCTCACCTACTCTCTGCCTTTACATCAATGACATGGTTATAAAGCATACTTTTAAGACCTAAGTCTCTTGAAGCATTAAATAAAATGTTTGTAAAATCTAATGTATTTCACCACAGAAATAAAAGGCCATTACTAGATTTCACTTAGAAGACGTTCCTTACAATGCAGTTACACTATTTTGTTTCAATAACTAAGATTCTTGTTAAGTTTTGGTCCTTGTTTTTTTAACCTAAGAGACCACGCTCCTTGATTGCTTTTTGTTTGTGGCATACTATCCCTCCCTAAAGGTCCAGATCCCTTCCTCCTTGGAAATCTTTCACAACGCCCCACACTGGATTCATATTTCCTCTCTCAAATTTTTCATAGCATGGCGTTTTCATAAAATGCTAAGACTACATTTAATAAAATAAATACTCCAAGCACTTATTTTATTCTGATTTTAATTATTTCATTTTATTAATATGCCTATTTCCCCAAGTACATTATAAGATCCCTTGTGAAAATGAATGTTACAATGTCATTGCAAATAGCAAATGATGGCTCCTTCCAATCCTCCGGGCCTCTCTTTTTACTGGGAGAAGGAGAATCTTTCATATTAAAATCAAGCGTTAAGAGAGGGTACCCGNAT
>NW_016815128.1:1110713-1149338 GCF_001698545.2 Rhinopithecus bieti
ATAATAAAAAATAAATAAATAAATAAATAAATAAACAAAAAGAGAGAGGGTACCCGAAGCAGAAGATGAAATGTTGGTGGAAGACACAAAAGAGCAGGGAAGTTTCTCCCTACATATTTTTCATTATCTTTCCTTTCATTGACTCAGTGTGGCAGCTAAGAAGAGCCTAAAATTCTTTTGGTTGAATTTACAAATGGCATAAGGCTCAGGTGAAAGAAGCAATGGAAAATACACAATATGGCTGGTTCTGCTGCAGGCATTAGAAGAGAGAAGGAAATAAGGGTTCTTGATAGTTCTACATGATCTAGGTGAGCTTGTTTTGGCAGGGGAACACAAATGGATTTAAGGCAGAAAATGTCATATAGCAGTAGCAGAGTGTGTATTTGCCTAGAGTATGTTTTGTCACACCTTGTATAAATCAAGTGTGATATTAGCTGTTGAGTGCTGGATTTCATCTTTAAATACAAAAATCAGAGTTCATGAGCATCTTAACAGCGACTAATAAGCAGGAGCTATTTTAACCCATCTCCTTAATTCCAAATTACTAACACAGGATTTTGTACTCAGGATATACTTAATGAATACTTATTGAAAGAGTGAAACAATGTGTTTCTCCATCCAAAAAATAAGACCTGCAGGAATGAGTCGAAGCCTACTAAAGACTATTATACAAACAAGATTTAAGATTTTGCTATTTTGAATGAGTACCCAGCAGTTAGAATTAACTGATGGATACAGCCTTTTGAGATCCTATTATTCCATCTCTTTTCAGATAATGCACAGTACTCAGAAAAATTGATCTTCTATGATTTGCTGTTTTCATGAAGGACACAAAAGTATCTGGTATCAGAAGAGAGACACCTTTTACTGATGGATGTTGGAAAATTGTTCTGCAATCTCATACTACTTTACAGAACTGGCCTATGATAATGTGAGTATTGAATCTGAGAGTTCTTGTCTCAAATGGAGATCATGACAGATTAGACTGATGTGGTTCAGGAATTAGCAACACGATTTTCCATGTTGCAGCTTGTGACTGACAAAGTATCTTCATTTTTGGAAATACTATAAACAAAATAAAAGACCTATATGACTTCCATCTTTTATACACCTGAGGAAGCAAGTGAAGACTGTGACTCTATTTCTCTTGTTCCACTATTTTAATCAAGGTGGCTTACTAATTTCTGCCTATGAACTAAACTCTGCCTGTAATCATGAACCACACTTCTACCAAACTCAAAAGCACTTTCTGAAAATTCTGGCTAGGACATGTAAGGTCCATATTTCTTGCTGTTCATACATTGTGCCTGATATTCATTTATTATTTTATTTTTCCTAAGCTATTGATTATTCCATCTGTTACTAGTATAGCTGACTAAACATATGACATACTATATTTTAAACTATAGTCCTGTGATTACTGTTACTTTTTCTATTCCCTCAAATAATTTATTTTTCCTCTGGGCATCTCTGACAATTTGCCTGTGGAATAGGAATAATTATAGGCCAATCATACATTTACTATGAAAACATTCATGTAGAGTGGAATCATGAAAAATTCAATAAATATTAGTAATGATATTACTGTTAATATTATGACCATATCTGCTACAAGGAAAATTAATAATTATAAACATCTAAAAACAATAACTAGCTGAAGTAACTATAAAAATTACACTTGACTATTTACTGTAAAACTAAAGACAAAAAGAACTTTACACAAACATATTGATCTATAGTTGGTAAATCTGGTTACATAAAAATATGAATTACTAATTCTGAAATTACTTTTAGGATAATCTAGGAGCAAACAAATTGGTAAACATACTGTGTATAATGAGTGCCTGCTTTTTCTATTGTTGGAGAAAGATGTTATAAATGAAGAAATGGGGAAAGCTAGAATGAGCCTTGTGGTTTTGGAACAGAATCAGAATTATCAGCATGAACTCATGATGTGTAATATATGTGCAAACAGTAAGATATAGAAGCATATATACACTTGTGACACATATAAATACTTCATATACGTATATAGCCTAGCTTGTGCTCTAAGGAATAAGAAATAATAACACTCTAGTAGCAATGAGCATACCTAGTATGCATATCTTAGCTATTAAACCTATTCTTCAATAAAAGGAACCAGGTCTCTTTGGAGGAAATTATTCTAGAGAAACTACGAGATGACTCTGGAATGTAGAGGGGTATAAAAAATTAAGGTAGTGTTTATAAAATGATGGAGAAATTTGATTAAAAGGACACAAGCAACAACCTGGAGACACCCGTGACCAGGTCTGAAGTAATTTGAATAACATGAATAAGAATATAAATGGATAAAATAAATAGTCATATTCTATACTAATATAAATAGATATTTAAATACATAAATAAATGAGGGTTAATGGACAGTTTATTCTTAAAATGGAACCCCAATTAGTAAATGTAGAGTGAATGGTAAAATTAGAAAACTACCATTTGGTAAATACTGCAGTTTATATTTATTGCAGATGAGAATCAGAAATGACTCTTGAAATCAGAGGGTGAGCAAATGGTGAGAGAAATAAATTTGCATAGCCTCAAACTATTACCCATCTTAAATTTTATCAATTACAAGGGGAAAATAATAACTTTACAATGAAGACATCTGGCATATACCACTTTAACTATATGATCACAAGCTATCACTACCGAGAACGAGACGTGAAGTCATCATGTACCTCCCAGGTGATGTCCAGAGAAGAACCTAGCATCTCTTCTGTCTTGTTCTTGCCAAAAACGTATAACCTTAATTTTATCAGGAGGAGACATCAGAGAAACCCAATTTTAAAGGCAGTTTGCAAATTACCTGTCAGTGCAAATAATGAAATTAAGGTAGAAATCAAGAAGTTCTTTGAAAATAATGAGAACAAATTACCACATACTAAAATCTTTGGGACACAACCAAGGCAGTCCTAAGAGGGAAATTTTACCACTACATACTCACATCAAAATTTAGAAAGATTTCATATTAACGGTCTAACATAACAACTTAAAGAACTATAGAGGCAAGAGCAAACCAACCCCAAAGCTAGCAGAAGACAAGAAATAAGCAAGATCAGAGCTTAACTGAAAGATATGAAGACATGAGACTTAAAAGACCAATGCGTCCAGATATATAGGCCACTTGGTAGACTAAGAAAGAAGAAAAGAGAGAAGATCCAAATAAACACAATTAGAAATGACAAAAGGGATGTTACTTCTGACCCCACAGAAATACTAACAACCATCAGAGATGACTATGAACACCTCCTGATGATGCACACAAACAAGACAACGTAGAAGAGATGGATAAGTTTCTCGACACATACACCTTCCTGAGAATGAACAAGGAAGAAATTGATTCCCTGAATCATGACCAATAAGGAGCTCTGAAATGGAATCAGTAATAAATAACCTGACAACCAAAAAAGCCCAGGGCCAGACAGATTCACAGCCAAATTTAACCAGATGTACAAAGAAAAGCTGGTATCATTCCTACTGAAACTATTACAAAAATTGAGAAGGAATTACTCCTCTCTAACTCATTATATGAGGCCAATATCATCCTGATATCAAAACCTGGCAGAGACACAACAAAGTAAGAAAACTTCAGGCCAATATCCTTGATGAACATAGATGCAAAAATCCCTCAATAAAATATTTGCAAGCCAAATCTAGAAGCATATGAAAAAGCTAATCCACCATGATGAAGTAGGCTTTATCCCCAAGCAATTTTGGTTCAACATATGCAGATCAAGAAACTTGATTCATCACATAAACAGAACTAACGATAAAAGCCATGTGATCATCTCAATAGATGCAGAAAAAAGTTTTTGATAAAATTCAACATCCATATATGTGAAAAAACTCTTAATAAACTAGATATTGAAGGAATATACCTCAAGATAAGAATCATCTATGAGAAACCCAAGACCAACATCATACTGAATGAGCAAAAGCTAGAACCATTCCCCTTGAAAACTGGCACAAGTTAAGGATATTCTCTCTCACTACTCTTTTTCAACATAGTATTGGATGTCCTGGTCAGAGTAATCAAGCAAGAAAAAGAAATAAAGGGCATCCAAACAGGAATAGAGGAAGTAAAACCATCCTTGCCTGCAGATGACATGATTTTATATCCAGAAAACCCTACTGTTTCAGCCCAAAAGCTCCATTAGCTGATAAAAAAAAGAACTTCAACAAAATTTCAGGATACAAAATCAATGTACAAAAATCACTAACATTTCTATATATCAATAACAGCCAAGCTGGGAGCCCAATCAGAAACAAACTCCCATTCGAAACTGTCATGCACAAAAAATAAAATACCTAGAAATAGAGCTAATGAGGAAAGCAAAAGATCTCTACAATGAGAACTACAAAACACTGCTCAAAGAAATCACAGATGACACAAGCAAATGGAAAAACATTACACACTCATGGATAGGAAGAAGCAACATTATTAAAATGGCCATAACATCCAAAGCAATTTACAGAGTCAGCAAGATTCCTATCAAACTACCAATGGCATTCTTTACAGAACTAGAAAACGCTGTTTTAAAACTCACAGAAAACAAAAAATGAGCCCAAATAGCCAAAACAATTACAAGCAAAAATAAAGCTAGGGGCATCATGTTACCTTACTTCAAACTATACTACAGGGCTACAGTAACCAAAACAGCATGGCACTGATACAAAAACAGACACACAGATTAATGGAACAGAATACAGAGCCCAGAAATAAGGCTGCACACAAATGACCACCTGATCTTCAACAAAGCTGACAAAAACAAGCAATGGAGAAAAGACTGCTTATTCAATGCATAGTTCTGAGATAACTGGCTAGCCATATGTAGAAGATTGAAACCGGACCTCTTCCTTACACCATATACAAAAATCAACTCAAGATGGATTGATGACTTAAATGTAAAACCCAGAACTATAAAAGCTCTGGAAGACAACATAGGCAATACCATTCACGATGTAGGAACTGGAAAAGATTTCATGACAAAGACACCAAAAGCAATTACAGCAAAAGCAAAAATTGAAGAGAGTATGTAATTAAACTTAAAAACTTCTGCACAGCAAAGAAACTATCAACAGGTAAGCAGACAATTTACAGAACGGAAGAAAATATTTTCAAACTGTGCATCTGACAAAGGTCTTATATTCAATGCCTGTTAAGAATTTAACCACATTGACAAGAAAACATTTAAAAGTCAGCAAAGGACGTGTACACACAGTTTTCAAAAGAAGACAGACATGCAGCCAACAATCATGAATAAGAGCTCAACTTCATTGATCATTAGGGAAATGCAAATTGAAACCACAATGACATACCATCTCACACTAGTCAGAATGGCTACTATTTAAAAAAAAAGAAAAATTAAAAACAGAAGCTGGTAAAGTTGCAGAGAAGAGGGAATGCTTATACACTGTTCCTAAGAGTGTAAATTAATTCAACTATTGCGGAAAGCAGTGTGGCGATTCCTGAAAGAACTAAAAACAGAACTAACATTCCACCCAGTGATCTTATTACTGGGTATATATCCAAAGGAATATAAATCTATCTATTACAAAGACACGTGAATGTGAATGTTCACTGCAGCACTAATCACAATAGCAAAGACATGGAATCAACCTAAATGACTATCAATGACAGATTGGACAAAAAGAATGTGGTACACATACACATTGAATACTATGCTACTGTGAGCAATATAAGAGTGAGATCATGTCTTTGGAGGAACATGAATGATGCTGGAGACCGTTATATCCTTAGCAAACTAACATAGGAACAGAAAACCAAATATTACAGGTTCTCATTGTAAGTGGGAGCTAGATGATAAGAAGACATGGACTCAACGAGGGGAACAATGGACACTGGGGCCTGCTTGAGGGCAGTGGTTGGCAAGAGAGGGAAGATCAGAAAAAAATACTTGTTGGGTACTAGGCCTAGCACCTGGGTGGTAAAACAGTCTGTACAACGAACCCCTGTGACATGAGTTTACCTATATAAGAAACCTGCTCCTGTACTGCTGAACCTAAAATAAAAGTTCAAAAATATAGGAAGTAGACCAGGTGCGGTGGCTCAAGTCTGTAATCCCAGCACCTTGGGGAGGGCAAGGCAGGTGGATCACCTGAGGTCAGGAGTTCGAGACCAGCCTGACCAGCATGGTGAAACCCCGTTTCCACTAAATATACAAAAGTTAGCAGGGCATCCTGGCATGTGCCTGTAATCCCAGCTACTCAGGAGTCTGAGGCAGGAGAATCGCTTGAACCTGGGAGGCAGAGGTTGCAGTGAGCTGAGATCATGCCATTGCACTCCAGCCTGGGCAACCAGAGTGAATCTCCGACTCAAAAAAATAAATAAATAAATAAATTTAAAAAAAAAAAAATATATATATATATACACATATATATATGAAGAAAATTAAATTTAAAAAAGAAAGAAATGTGTAAACAACTGAGTGTGACTGTGTGCCAATAAAATGTTATTTCTGGACACTGAAAAAAAAAAAAACTGGCCAGAACTTTCAAAATTTCACAACATGGAAAACAAAGAAAAACTTAAGATTTGCTCCAGATTGAAGGAAACGAAGAAGTCATTACAAATAAATACAATGTGTGATCCCACATTAGATCCTGGGCCTGAAAAAGGACAATGGTGAGATAGTATACAAAATATACATTACAGATGAGCAGATCTGTTTATTACATTAATGATAATTTCTCAGATTTGATAGTTATAATTTGGTTATATAATATGTTAACATTTTGAGAAGCTGAATGAAAGATTTATGGGAACTCTTTATTTTGTAATATTTTAAAGTCTGAAATTATTTCAAAATATAAAGTTAAAAATTATATACATATGCACACATACATGATCATCAAAATATAATGCAGTCAATCCAACTATTAAAATTATGTACAAAATGCCATGAGATCCTAAAAAGGGGATAATAGAATATCTACCAGTTCTTAAATTCTCTCTTGATGAGAATGAAAGGAAATATTATCAAGATTACAGCAGAGCAATAGACCTATGGTCCTAGGCAAGCCAGGCTACCAGTCGCCCTAGTTTTTCAAAGAACCAGCAAATGATCATCAGATTGAAGCAGAAGATGGCATTCCAGGTAGAGAGAAAATGGGAAAGAGGAAACCAAACCAAGGAAACACAAGGTGTGCCTGAAGCCAGGAGCAAGTTCAGAGTCAGACGCCTCAGTCCATCTTCAGATCCCAAGTCCTTGACACGCGCCAGGCTCTGTTTTTACAGGGATAAAACAATAAACAATATTTAATAGGTCCTTGCATTTATGGAGCTTATACAGTAGTAGGGAAAACTAAAAGTAAACTAATAAACACCTGTAACATAAAATAAATCATTTTATAATGAGAGTTATGCAAGTAACTGAATGGGTTCCCTTTGGATGGTGTGGTCCAGGGACATGACACCGAAACTCAGATCTGAAAGCTCAAGGAGAACTGGTATACAAACCGGTGGTGTGTGGAGGATGGGTGGGTTTCGTGGGCACACATTTTAGGCAGAGGGTCAAGTAGTGCAAAATTACTATGCTGGAAATGAACTTAGCATATTCTAGGGGCCCAAAAAAGGCTAGTATGGCTGCACATGGGAAGACCAGAAGGAAATGATACCAGAGAAGTGGTCAGGATCCTGAGTATTTACTGTTTCAGAAGACTGGAAAGTATATTCACAATTCCTGCCCCCACCCTCCCCACCCAACTCAGTTTAAATATGTTCTTCTTAGTAATTGAAGGATTTTCAGTGGAGGAGTGAGTGGATCCGACATATATTTAGAGAAACCATTCTGGCTGCTTTAGAAATTGATTGGGGTGGAAAATGGCAACAGAAGAAGAAAATAGTGGATTTAGAAGACTCTCCAGTTTGCACAGTAGATGACAGTGGAAGCAGAGAGAGAGAACCAGAAAATGTAAGACAGAATTCAGAGGTAGGACTTGCAGATGGGCTTGAAAGAGAACACCAATTGGATGTTACTATTTACTAAGATGGGATTTTAGTGGAAAGATTTTAAGAAGAATGGGGCTTAGTCAGAATTGAATTCTGAGAAATAATTCTGGCTGCAGTGTTTTCTAAACCTCTGTCATTATAATATAACCTTCGTAATTTTACTACAATGCTATGAACCTCTTGTGTTATTAAATTTATATGAACTGCTACTCTTTAAATATATTTATACTGTTAATAATTTGCAAGGACTCATTTTTTTGCTTACACATGTGTTATGTTAAAAAAAAAAAAAAAAAACTTTACTTTTTTTGGGAAAATATAAGCCAGTGGTAGGCTTATTTGCTAAAGGTTCTACTTTGGTATAACCAGAAGAACTTAAAATAGGAATAACTTAATCATACATAATTCAGTATTTGTTTAATGTTGTGCCTGTAGAACCACATAAAATCACCAGTTAAGAAACACCAACTTAAAGGCAGAAAAAGTTGTCAAGGGCTATTAAAATTCACCAACTGATGGTGTCTTCTGCTGAAATCCAATACTCTATCATAGTATTCTTTCTGAAACATTTTTGTGTGGGAGTGGAAACAACAATAAAAATGTATAGATAAATATTCTTTTCTAAAATTAATTTTAGTAAAACCAGGCCTATGTGATGTAAAATGTTCTATTGTTATAAAAGAGTTAATTCCCTAAGCTCTCAACTTGCTCACAGGAAATGAATTAGGTTCTAGAATGAATCCAGCTCATTTATTCTTTTACTCAAGATTCACTCATTGGCCTCAGGCTTATGATTACTGGTGAAAAATAAATATAAAACATTTACATTCAATGTGGAAGTTAAATAAGAAGGCAGGGAGGATTCCCTGTAGGTAAACCACCAACAAAATAGATTCTTGTACTATTTACTGAAGGCTGACATTGAAGCTTCAGGGAGCAGAAAGGTGTGAGATATTTAGAGAAAACATAAACCATTTAGAGTTATGATTTGCACTGGGTCAGACACTCAGGAGAGGGGTTGTCAGCAGTATTGGTGAATTCAAAATAGATATTACTATTCATGGCACACATGGAGGCACTGCCTTCTCTCATAAGTTCTTTCTCTAAAAATCTGTGAAGAGTAAGTGTGTATGCAGAAATATTACTCTGAGGGTTTTCCTTCATCTCACTATATTGCCTAACAAATTATAGGAAAATTTAGTGTAAACAATGGTCCCAATGAAAGCTGTTTCTTTTTTGGTCATCATATGCATAAGAATTAGAGTTCCTTAAATTTTTATTCCAGGTGTATTATATTCTACTCTTAACACTCATTTTTCCTTGCTTGCAGCTTACATATTATCATTTCAACCTTACAGCCTTCCATGGTATGTCTCACAGTCTCCCATCTCTGGGAATGAGCTCTGTCAGTCCCCTCTACTTAAAATACCTTTCTACAAACTGCCTCTCCAGAAGTCCTCCCAGCTTTCAAAAACCAGTTGAAATTCCACATTTTCCAGAAATCTTCCCGAAATCCTTCTTACCTAGTATTTTCTAGACTCTCGATCTCACCTGAAACTGCTGCATCAGGCTGTATTGCTATTTTTAGCAAAAGCTTCCAGTGATTTTGATAACCAGAAAAATCCAGAAAACAGTTATCTTGTCAAAATCCATTGTCTTGTTTTTACATTTGTTGGTACATAGTGTTTTATAATTTTATGATGTTATATGCAATAATACATTTATAGAACTGTCTCTCCTAAACTGTGACAATTATTAGCATGTTGGATTTGCCTGTTATTTACACGTCTAAGACCTACAAATTTGGGGAGTATAATAGGCATATATTATTATACTAATTCATATGCTAATTGTTCAAAGTGGTAGTATATGCCAGTGATTTTATTGCTTAAATAGTACATATTAAACATTTTTTAAAGTAAATATGAGTTAAGTTTCTACTATTTCAAGACACTGTTAAAAATTGGGGGCAAAAAATATTAATAAGACGTACTCTCTAACTTGAATACACTGAGTCTAGAAAAGCTAAAATGTGCTGGTGTATAAATTATGATTTTTTCATATTACATAAAACAGAAGTATAGATAAGGTATTAGAGTTGAGCAGATAGAAGTTGACTTCATAGAGAAGCAATTTTGGCAGACAAATTGAGGTTAATTCTAGGGAATAATATGGGTGGTGGCATCCATCTGCAAAACGCAGACATGTGAAACGACGGGATGCTTTCAGTGATTACCCATTTTAATGACACTATATTTTATGGGAAAATTAAAAGATGGTCCATATTTCTGTCTCGTTGGAAGATGAAGCACTGTTTTCCAAAGCCAAGTTTAAATACTACTGTCAAAGTGAAAATTGCACTGGACACATTTAAGCAGACGAGGATACTTTATTCAAGAATATTGTAGTAGAAGAGTAGTAGTGAATCAATCTATTAGAAAGATAGTAGAGAAGTTATGGGTGAGGTTGATCAATGGGATGTATCTAGAATTTCAAGATATAGTGGCATGATCTTGGCTCACTGCAGCCTCTGTCTCCTGGGTTTGAGTGATTCTCCTGCCTCGGCCTCCTCCAGTAGCTGGGATTACAGGTGCCTGCCACCACACCTAGCTAACTTTTTGTATTTTTAGTGGAGACGTGGTTTCACCATGTTAGCCAGGCTGGTCTTGAACTCCTGACTTCAAATGATCCGCCTGCCTCGGCCTCCCAAAGTACTGGGATTACTGACGTGAGCCACGGCACGTGGACTAAGTTGGTAAATGTTTTGTTCTCTTTGATTAGCCCATCCTTGTTTGCTAATTGGCTCCCCTCAAACATAGGCTCCTATCCTCCCACAGAGATCAGGATATAGGGGCACCATCTTCTGTGATGATTACATTTCAAGGGTATGCCTCCCAGGTTCTTGAGAACTATATTCCTGGGTTGTAAGACTTGTAAGCGTCTTTTCAAAAGGTTTACATCTCAAAGGGCCAGAAAAAGACTTTTAAATTACAAGATTTCAAAAGCCAGTGCTCTAAGAAACGGAGCTTAGGCTGCTAGAATCGGGAGGAAGCCTATCTAAAATTTACAATTTCTAAGAAGTGAGCAATAATACTTTTGCTAAAATTTATAACTTTTGCTAAAATATTACAGAACTGTCTCTCTTGAACTGTGGTAATTATTAGCATAATGGATTTGCTTCTTATTTACATGCCTAAGACCTATACATTTTGGGAGAATAATAGGTGTATATGCTCATACCAATCCATATGTTAACAGTAAAAAGTAGTAATACATGCTAGCGATTTTATTTACATCTCAAAGGCCAGAAAAAGACTTTATGATTACAAGATTATTAAAGCCAATGCTCTAAGAAGGCGGGGGTCAGGATCCTAGAGTCAAGAAGAAGCCTATCTAAAGTTTAGTCAAGCTGAGAGGAACACTAAGGCCATTTGGTACCACCTATGATAATTTATCTATGATCTAGGTCCCAGCTACAACCAATTCCCATTCTCATTCTATGGCCAGGCATTCATGCATAGTCCTGTATTTTCTATATATTCTTGTACTGACCTGAAAGAATGAGCAGGAGTTTGATAAACAATAAAAGGGATGAGGAACATTCTAGGTAAATGCAGCAACATGAGTGTGTTAGTCTGTTTTGTGTTGCTGTAAAAGAATACCTGAGGCCGGATAAGTTATAAAGAAAAGAGGCTTACTTTGGTTCATCGTTCGACAGACTGTGCAAGAAGCATGGCATCAACATCTGCTTCTAATGAGGCCTCAGCAAGATTCTAATTATGACAGAAGGCGAATGAGGAGAAGATGTATCGCACAGTGAGAGCAACAGCAAGAAGTGCTAGGCTCCTTTGAATAACCAGCTCTCACGTGTAATTACCATGGGGAAGACACCAAGCCCTTCAAGAGAGATCCATCCCCATGACCCAAACATTTCTGACCAGGCCTGCTCCTCCAACACTGGGGGTCACATTTCAACATGAGATTCAGAGGGGACAATTATCCAAACTATATCAATAAACAAATGAGTAGAGAAAAATGAAAGCACAATGTTTAGAGTGTCAGAGGTCATGTATTTCCATTTCTTTTCTTACTGTCTATTCAACGGAAACAAAAATATTTTGCATAATTTCTCAACTTGAATATGCAGCAAAACATTCTAAAATTCTAGGAATATGGTTGAAAATGTGCTTGTGGTCTAATACTTATTATATATTTGTCTAGCTACTATCTATTGACTGCAATTTACTACCTGCTATGCTACACATTTGACTTTCTTTTTCCTAATGCCCGCAACTCTTCAAAATAAAATATATTAGACAGGCACAGTGGCTTATACCTGAAATCCCAGCACTTTGGGAGGCCAAGGCTGGCGGAACACCTAAGGTCAGGAGTTCAAGACCAGCCTGGTCATCATGGTGAAACCCCATCTCTACCAAAATACAAAAAATAGCAGGGCATGGTGGTGCACACCTGGAGTCCCAGCTAATTGGGAGGCTGAGGCAGGACAATCACTTGAACTTGGGAGGTGGAGTTTGCAGTAAGTCGAGATCATGCCACCGCACTCGAGCCTGGGTGCCAGAGCAAGACTCCATCTCAAATAAATAAATAAATAAGTCAACTTGCTAAAGAGACACCTTTTGCTCAGTGAAGTTTGGTGGCTGTGTAAAGCTACAGAGTTAGTAAGCGGCAGTGTATATTGAGGCCTTGCTCCAACCTGGCTTCAAAGCTGGAACCCACTTCCTTTATATCACTCTGATTCTCCATAATCTGTTTGCATTATGTTATGTTGTTTTGTTATGGTGTTTTATATTATATTCTTTCTTTTCAAATAATCCAATGGGATTCTTTAGAGTTTAATATCTCTGAAGTTTCAAAGAAAGATTAAGAGACTCAAGCCTTCTCAAGGCTAAAATGATGCCTGAGATCACAACACTGGTTACTTCTCACTGCTAGGGAATCCCTATAATTAGTATTGCTTTTCAGACTCTACTCCAGGGAATAAATTGCATGATTAGAACCCAATCAAATACTATTACATTTGTGACCAAAATGTTGAAAATCTAACATTCAGACAAACAGATCGTTTGAAAATGGAACAACTCTTAAATTACAAGGACTAGGAATAAAATGCGAAATAGTTAAACTACAGCTTGGGCTCTGCGGAGGGGAATTTTTCTGCAGCCATTTCCTCTACCCTCTGATTCTTCCTGAATCATCCTCCTTTTGTCTGCCAAAGACATCAAGTTGATTACCTTTTTGTGTCTCCCTTTTCAAACACATTGCTGAAGCCAAGAGTAATTGTGCATTCAGCATTGGTATGAAAACCCACGATCACGTTAAAGTAATTGTAGCTTTTCATTCCCTGGCAAACAAGCTTTAAAGAAACAAGAGAAAATTTCATGTTGGCTCTAAACAGCTTTCCTCTTTGTGCTTAAAACATTTATCAATGTTTAATTTTTGAAGAGCCACATAGTCGTGAAAGGTGGTGGCAATCATGGCAAGAGAAATAGCCTCAGGAGAAGCAAAACAAATAAATGTCAAGAAAGTGACCATAACACTGACAGCAAATGAGCTTCCACAAGTTTAATTACCAGGAAATGCATGACACTGTTGTTACTAACAAGACTGAAATCAACTACCCTGAAGTTTCCGTGGTAGGGACTGGAACTAATTATTTGGTCAAGCTTCTTTGAAAATGGACTCTGGGATATCTGCCATTGGCTTCCTACCTCGGAATTGCCTCTTTATCTGAAAGCAGTCTTTTAACAAGAGAATTTGGAAAATATAGACAGTCTCCCAAAGTAGTTCTCAAATATTAATTTAAAGTTATAAAAAGGATAAAGAAACCATTTGTTCTATTCCAAGAGAAGTGTGATCTCTGATTCTGTGAATTTTTTCAGACTCAGTCAATCAGTAGCCCTTATAGTTGAATATATATAGTTGAATATATGAGTGAAAAGAAAATATGCCAAAGGGGATTCACTTTATTTTCATATGGTAATGTGAAAGGAAAATAAATCTTGGGACCCCCAAATCACTAAGCTAAAGGGAAAAATCAAGCTGGGAACTGCTTATGGCAAACCTGTCTCCCAGTCAATTCAAAGTCATCCTTCTGCTCACTGAGATGAATGCAGGACTGATTGCCTCCTTTGGAAAGGCTAATCAGAAACTCCAAAGAATGCAACCGTTTGTCTCTCACCTGTCTGTAACCTGGAAGCCCCCTCCCTGCTTGAGTTGACCCGATTTCAGGATGGAACCAATGTACAACTTACATATATTGATTGATGTCTCATGTTTCCCTAAAATGTATAACCAAACTGTGTTCTGACCACCTTGGGCACCTGTCATCAGGACCTCCTGAGGCTGTGTCATGGGTGTGTTTCCTCAAACTTGGCACAAGAAACTTTCTAAATTAGCTGCAACAGTCTCAAATTTTCAGGGTTCACAGTAACTTTCAATAAAGTTTTTCTTTATTGAAAAAAATTGTTGTCTTACATAATGATGTATTCTAAATGTTCAAGACTAAATATAAAAAGTATGGTTAGACAAAACATTCTTGAATGTCTAAGTTATTGTTTCCTTTACCTATGTATGTATTTATTCATTCATTTATAAGTATTTATTAAGTGAATTTCAGAGGTTAGCAACTATAGATTTTGTCATTAAGGGATATAAAGGTGTTGTGATCATCAATTTTATGTATCAGCTTGACTGGGGTAATAAATGCCCAGATATCTAGTGAAACATTATTTCTGAGTGTGTCTGTGAGGGTATTTCCAGAAGAGATTACTGTTTAAATCAGCAGGCAGAGTAAAGAAAATCACTTTCACCAGTATGGCAGAGCATCATCCAATTAATTGAGGGACCAAATATAACAAAAAGGTAGAGGAAGGGCAAATCTATTCTCTCTCTTTGAGCTGGAAGATCTAACTTCTCCTGGTTCTTGGGCCTTTGGACTAGAACTGGGACTTACATCATTGGCTTTCCTGCTTCTCAGGCCTTTGGGCTTGAATTAGAACTACACCAGGGCTTCCCTGGGTCTCCAACTTGCAGAAGGCAGATCAGCCTATATATGATTTATTATGTTACATATGTGATTTATTATGAGGCATTGGTTAACAGTGTGAGCTTATACACATGTATGTACATATCTATAGATGCATACATATATCCTCACCCTTGAAAACCTAAAATTATTTCTCCATGCCAACCTAACAGTTTATTCCACCCATACCATCAAAGACATGCTAGCTCACCGCAGTGTACTAACTCTCATCTCTGCCCCACGGTTCCTCCAACTGTGTGCTCTGTGCATAGAAAGCCCCCACATCAACATGCTAATCTCCCATCTAAACCCGGCCACACTCTTACCTGAAGCTACAACCACCCAAAACCCTACACTTTTTTCAAGCGTTTCTTATACCTTCTCCAAACCTACCAGACCAACCCCTTCCAGATGCCTCCTTTACTTGGTTTGTAGATGGCAGCTCCTTACTACATCAAGGGCACTGGCATGCTGGCTATGCTATAGTGTCACCGACCCCCAGCACACTATTGAAGCCAATCCGCTCCTCCTAGGTACCACCTCCCAGAAAGCTGAACTCATCGCCCTCACTCGAGCTCTCACTCTAGCAGCCAGACAACAGATCAACATACATTCAAATTCTCGTTATGTGTTCCGCATAGTGCACTCACACTCATTCATCTGGAAAGATCGAGGTTTCCTAACTGCAGAAAACACTCCTGTCATAAATGGCTCTCCCATCAGCAAACCCCTTCAAGCTGCCAGGCTGCTGCAGAAAGTTGCCATCATTCATCGCAGAGGCCACCAAACCCCAGACAGTCCTATATTGGCTCGAAACGCTTTAGCATTTCAAGTAGCCAAGCAAGTAACCCGACGACCCATGCAAGGCCAGTTTCTGTCCCTGTCGTTGTTCTCTCCCCTTTACTACTCAGAAGAAAAGGAGGACTTTCAGGCCCAGAACCTTCAAAAGCAAGCACCATGGTACGTCAAGGAAGGGTGCTTTGTTCTTCCTCACTCTCAAAGCCTTCCCTACTTCCAAAGCCTCCACAACTCTTTCCGTGTTGGTTACAAACCTCTCTTGCAACTTCTCCACCCTATTCTCACTTGTGTTCCAGAAATTACCCAGTCCTGCTCTATCTGCCACTCAGGGTCACCCCAGCACTGCCTCCAGTTGCTGCCTTTTCCTACCCACCAAGCTGGAGGCCAGGTACTCGGGCAAGGTTGGCAAGTAGACTTCACTCACATGCTGTCCAATAAATGACTCCACTATCTTCTAGTCTCTGTCTGTACTTTCTCCAGGTAAGTAGAAGTGTTCCCAAAAACTTCAGAAGGTGCAAATGTCGTCACACAAACTCTCATCATGCATATAATTCCCCATTTCAGACTCCCAACATCCATCCAGTCCAATAACAGGCCTGCCTTCATCAGCCAAATTTCCCAAGGCATCTCTACATCCTTAAAAATAAAGTAGGATCTCCACACACCCTACAGGCCTTGCTCTTCAGGCAAAGTTGAAAAAATTAACTCTGTCCTTAAAACCCAACTCACCAACCTGGCTCTATAAACCCATCAGCCGTGGACAAATAATGTCCCTTTTGCCCTTATAAGACTCCATGCAACACCAAAGGCACCCTCTTTTTACAGTTCCTTTGAAATCAGGTATGGCCGAACTTTTGTCTTTGGGCCTCCGTGCTTACCAGACTCTGAGCCACTCAGCAATGACCTCCCCTCCTTAATCCAGACACGGTCTTTCATTTGTGAAGCTGCAAATGAAGCTGTGCCTCTGCCTGTTGACACCTCCTTGTCTTTTCAATATAACTGTCTTGCAGCCACAGACGTGTTTCCAGACAATCCAGATGATGCTCCTGCTGCAATGACATGGTAGATACCAACCCATCTCTCAAGAATGCCCCAGAAATGAAAGTTTTTCTTTTTCCAAGGTGCCCACACCACCCCCATGTCACTCCTGAAGTAGTTATTGAGAAAGTCGTCCCTTTTCCCTTTTTTCTATAACGAAATAGACAGAAATGTAAGATCCTTCCTGGGGCCTAAAAGTTTAAGATGACTAACTCCTCCTTCGCAGGTCCAGTCCCAAGACGCAAGGCCACTTGGCACCAGCAGTGTGCGTCAGCAAGAGAGCAGAAGCAGGAAGAAAGCCAGCCGGAAGACGTGCGCCCCTGAAGATCAAGAAACAGGCCATTCGGGTGCAACTTAGCAGTTACGTCAGACTAGGACACTTCCTGTTCACAGGAGACTACAAAACCTTTGTCCCGTCCTCACTTAGGGCTGACACCATCTTAGGCCTCAGCCTGCCTGCACCCAGGCACTTATTAAAAGAGCATATCGCTCCACACCACCTCGTGTTGTCTGTTGGCATGCTCTCAGGATCCAAAGTGATACAAGAACCTTACGGTGTGTATATACATATATATGCATATACATATGTGTGTGTGTATATATATACGTGTGTGTGTGTATACATACAAAACTAAACACCTCCATGTGACCTTGGGGAAACCTCCCCTGCTTCTACATAGCCTATAGCCTAGCCGTCATTATGAGAACAATGGAAGACGGGCCTCCAGGGCTCTCTGTTCTCATGGGCAATCTCTACTCTGCCTCCTCACTCATACTCAGAGTCACAAGTACCAGAGTCCTGTGACGGAGTCTATTGCCATTGAAGCCATTTGGCAGCGTAAACTCAACAAGCCTAGTTCACTCTGCATCCCTTGGATTCTCGCTCCCATGTGGTTCTCTGTGTTTTTAAAGTGACCAGTCTTCCATTTATCACAAACCTCCTAAACATTTCCACTCTGCTTTTTGGGCACCAGTACATTATCTGATGTCTCAACATCATTCCTTGTGTTTTGCTGCCCTTCTTGCTGTAACTGGAACCTGGCTCACCGTGGAGATTGCCACTTCTCCTGAAATTTTCTCGAAACCGTGATTATTTACTTGTCCACACCCTTCATGCAACTCAAGGAGTTTCCCTTTTTACTGCTGTTGCCAAAGCTTCAATTCAACCCCCTCCTTTGATTTAACCTTATTGGAACTCATGGAAGCAGGTGGTACCACACTACTACTTTAGTATGAATCACCTTACAAACCCCAAAGTTCTTATTTATAAGAGATTGTAGTACCTGACTCATTGTTATTCTCACTAATATTGTAAATTTTTTTTTATTATTATACTTTCAGTTCTAGCGTACATGTGCACAACATGCAGGCTTGTTACATATGTATACATGTGCCATGTTGGTGTGCTGCACCCATTAACTCGTCATTTACATTAGGTATATCTCCTAATGCTATCCCTCCCCCCTACCTACTCCCCACAATAGGACCCCATGTGTGATGCTCCCCTTCCTGTGTCCAAGTGATCTCATTGTTCAATTCCCACCTATGAGTGAGAACATGCGGTGTTTGGTTTTGTGTTCTTGCGATAGTTTGCTGAGAATGATGGTTTCCAGCTGCATCCATGTCCCTACAAAGGACATGAACTCATCCTTTTTTTATGGCTGCATAGTATTCCATGGTGTGTATGTGCCACATTTTCTTAATCCAGTCTGTCACTGATGGACATTTGGATTGATTCCAAGTCTTTGTTATTGTGAATAGTGCTGCAATGANCCTGTGTCCAAGTGATCTCATTGTTCAACTCCTACCTATGAGTGAGAACATGCGGTGTTTGGTTTTGTGTTCTTGCGATAGTTTGCTGAGAATGATGGTTTCCAGCTGCATCCATGTCCCTACAAAGGACATGAACTCATCCTTTTTTTATGGCTGCATAGTATTCCATGGTGTGTATGTGCCACATTTTCTTAATCCAGTCTGTCACTGATGGACATTTGGATTGATTCCAAGTCTTTGTTATTGTGAATAGTGCTGCAATGAACATACATGTGCATGTGTCTTTATAGCAGCATAATTTATAATCTTTTGGGTATAACCCAGTAATGGGATGGCTAGGTCAAATGGTATTTCTAGTTCTAGATCCTTGAGGAATCGCCACACTGTTTTCCACAATGGTTGAACTAGTTTACAGTCCCACCAACAGTGTAAAAGTGTTCCGATTTCTCCACATCCTCTCTAGCACCTGTTGTTTCCTGATTTACTCTAACTATTTTAATTTTTGGTCAGTGTAATATCCACACAGATTGTATTTCCAATAATTAAATTAGATTTATTAAGGTATAATTCACACACAAGAGTGTACAGCTCATAAATTTTGACAAATGCAGTCAGTCCTGCCCACCACCACAATCAAGATATTAAAAATGTGCATCAGCCTAGAAGATCCATTTTTCTCCTATGTGGTGAAGCCCTCCATTAACCTTTAGGCTCTGGTAACCACTGATCTTTTTTATTTTTTCTATCCTTGTGACTTTTTTCTTTTCCAGATTGTCATATAAAGAAATCATATATAATATAAATGTTGCCTTTTTTCACCTAGTATAATGTATTTGAGATTTTTCCATGCTGTTCTTGTAACAATATGTCATCTTCTATTACTTGGAAACATTCCATTGTATGGATGTACCACTGTTTGTTTACCCATTGACAAATTGAAAGATATTTGAAGTTTTACAACTTTGGTGATTATGTTTTTGTGTGAATCTAAGTATTCGTTTCTCTAGTACAAATATCTATAAGTAGAAGCACTAGATCATATGGTAAATATATGTTTACATTTGTAAGAAAATGCCAAATTCTTTTCCAAATTAGCCGTATTGTTTTGTATTCCTCCCAGCAATGTATGTGAATGCCAGTCACTCTGCACCTTCTCCAGCAATAGGTACATTCAGGTTTCTTGTTTTTAAGTCTTTCTTATAGGCATGCAATTTTATTTTACTGCAAATTTACCCTCGGCTAATGATTTTTTAGTCTGACCATTTTTTCATATGCTTATTTGCTACTTTTACATCTGTTTCAGTGAAATGTCTGTTCAAGTCTTCTGTCCACTTTTTAGATAGATCTCTCATTTACTTATTTTTGAGTTTTGAATCTTAGTTGTATATTATAGATCTATCACCCAGGCTGTAGCATAGTGGTGCCATTTTGGTTCACTGAGGCCTCTGCCTCCTGAGTTCAAATGATTCTCCTGCCTCAGCCTCCTGAGTAACTGGGATTACAAGGTGAGTAACACCATGCCCGGCTAAATTTTTTTTTTTTTTTTTTTTTGTATTTTTGGTAGAGACAAAGTTTTACTCTGTTAACCAGGCTGGTCTCGAACTCCTGGCCTCAAGTGATCCACCTGCCTCAGTCTCCCAAAGTGCTGGGATTACAGGCATCAGCCACCTTACCTGGCTTTCAGATAATGCACTTTTTAATATCTAGAAGTTCAATTTGGATCTTCTTTATATGTTTCATTAACTTCCAAAACATGTTTATATTTTTCTCCAGATTCTTAGACATATAGAATATATTCATATCAGCTGTTGCAACATCTATGAATTATATGATTTGTGTGATTTTTTTTGGTCTGACAATATTGATTGCTTTTTATCCTAATAATGGCCCCATTTTACTTGTTCCTCTGATAATTTTGTATTGGATTTCAGACATTGTGAATTTATCATATTTGGATATTAATTATCTATTTTGTTTCTGATTTATTTAAATAGTTTTGAACTTCAGTGACAGTATATAACTCCTACATCAAGGAAAACAACCTAAAATAATACTCTAGAACTCACTACAATATTTGCACACTCATTATAATCTGATTTCCAAGTTTTTCATTTTCTATCACCTCTTATTCTAACTTATTTTTTACTGACACCCAATTCTAACAATGTATTTGTCCCCCAGAAATCTACATTTCATTGATCCCGCCCCATCATTATAGCTTCTTATACTATTCATGACCTTACATTGATGTTTATTTCTATTTAGAGTCCATCACTGTTACATTCATTTAAATCAAATTTCCACATACTACCCTCTCTTCCCTCACCAAATGAATCTCTTATCCTAGTGAAATGAACGTTGCGGCATTATCCTGTTTCAGCAGTCCCATACCAAAGCATGGTTGGAGAAAAGTGAAGCAAGCTATGTTTTTATGGTAACTCTGTAGTTCAAAGATACCCAATCTCAAACTTACTATTGATACTGCTGTCAATTCTTCATTATTTCATCAGTCTATTCAATCTTTTGATCTTCAGGATAGTTATCTTATGATTCATCCTCTCTCCTAAAATTTCCAAAACCTCACTTATTGCTTTTATTTTCACTCTTATCTAATATGCTTCTACCTATCATATTGAAAAACCAGAACCAATTATAAGACAACATCCACATGCTTTCACTACCACATTGATTTATCTACTTTCTTTGCTTCTCCAATGCTGGAGTGACTCAGCCTCAGACCTCAATTCCCTACCATACTTACTCCTAGGAGATTTCTTTTATTCATATGAACTGAAATACTGTATATATGCTGAGAAATCTCAAATTTTCAGCATATATATACATAGTCCACATTTTACTCCCAAGTGTAAACTCATAGTCCAACCACCATCTAAAGATCTCCAGTTTATATGTTCCCCAAAACTCTAAACTTATTAATAAAATTACTTACTTGACCTTATTACAGAATCAACTTCAAGACATCTCTACTTAACATATTAAAAAATATACCTTGCTTTTCCTACTTCAATCTGCTCCTTCAGTCTTCTCTATCTCAGTTAATTACAGAACTAATCACCCAATTTTTGCCCCTTCTTTCCACTCACTGCTAATCTATCAAAAAATCCTATTGGATCTACCATTGAAATGAATCTGAATATATTCAATATTCTCGCTTCCTCCCCTGTCACCATCCTGACTGCACTGTTATTTCTTACTTAAATGCACTAGCTGTTTAACCTTCCTGCTGGTGTCTCTTGCCATCCTGTCCTCTAGCGTATGTTCAACACAACAGCCAAAGTAGAAACCCTATTAAATCTTAAATCAGATTATGCTACTTTTCTTCTGAAAATTCTCCTATGTTTTCTCATCTTGGCCAACACTTTTGTAGCTGTCCACAAAGCCCCTCATGATCTGATGCCTGTGATTCTCCTCCACCCAATTTCCATGACTCACTCTCTCAATCACTATATTCCAGTCACGGTGGCCTCCTCACTGCTTTTCAAACACACTTAGCATGCTTTCTCCTTAGTGTCTTTACACACTATGGTATTGGTTTTGTATTTTCTAGGCTTACGTCCTCCTTTACGTTAAGTCTCTAATCAAACACAGCCTACTTGCTGAGGCCTTTGCTAACTATTCTATATGATACAATGACCCATCCCTCCTACTCTCTACTCCCCTTTGCCTGGCTCTGTTTTATATTCCTGTTGGAATTTTATCACAATGTATATACACAAATGCATCTATAAACATATATATATTATCACAATATGTATATATAAATGCATCTATAAACATATAATTATAGGTTTGTGGTATATCCCCTATGTGTTATATGCTATGATTATATCTGAAGTATCAAAATCTAAAAGGAAATTAAAACATGAAATAGTGTAGTCACTCTATAAATATTGAATAGTTATTCTTGGAAGGATGAGTCAGAGCTTAGCAGTGAAGAGGGACATTATATTTTCATAAACTTCCACACAAACATTTTAAAGATTGCAATTTTTTTTTTTTTTTTTGAGATGGAGTCTCACTCTGTCACCCAGACTGAGGTGCAGTGGAACCTCTGCCTCCCGGGTTCAAGTGACTCCCCTGCCTCAGCCTCCTGAGTAGCTGGGATTACAGGCACCTGACACCATACCCAGTTAATTTTTATATTTTTAGTAGAGATGGGGTTTCATCATGTTGGCCAGGCTGGTCTCGAACTCCTGACCTCAAATGATCCTCCCACTTCAGCCTCCCAAAGTGCTGGGATTACAGGTGTGAGCCACCATGCCTGGCCTAATGATTGTAATTTGTTGCTATACATTAGTACTGAAAATGAAAAATATATATATATAATTCAAATATCAGTTAAGGTTATATGTAATAAAATGTCTTAAGTGTAAATAATAGAATTTTCCAAATAATTTGTAGAAGCAATTTTTATGCTTATGTCTATAATCTTACGGTGAATGCTTAAAACTTTTTATCTCTGCTATTGATTGACATAACCTCTAGCTTAAGCAACCAAACTTGAGGAGTAAGCTTTTTGCCACAACAGTAGTTCTTCTGCTCTTTTCACTCACTGTTGTAGATCTCCAGCTCCTTCCAATTCTGCTCTAGTAGTCTCAGAGTCTTTTCGTATGTGGCATTGTCTCAGGTGGCCTTCCCTGCCAGCACTCAGGGGCTTGTCCCTCAGTCCTGGATTAAGAGACAAACATATAAATAGCAAAAAGTGAAAAAATAAAAGTTTGATAGCTGATGCAGCTAGCAGCGCATAGCAAATACACACTATGAGTCACATACTAATGTAGACAAATATACCCTTTTGGTACTTGAGGGAGAAAACCTCCAGCTGCATCCAAAATGAAGTGCCAGTTTGTGATGTCATTTGGCTTCCAAGTTAGATCAACTGCTGAGAGGGAAGAGGTCAATGACAGCAGGATGTTTCAGGGGAAAAGGAGAAAGGGTGAAATACTCATCTCAAAGCGAGAGAAGAGAGTCAGATTATGAAAGTAGGGAAATATGTATTCTGGGCAGCTCAGAGAGCTATTAGAAGGATGAAATCATAAAATTAAGCTAAATTCAATCTTCCAGACTATGTGATTTTCTCCAGTGTGGTTCTGCCATTCTGTTATAAGCACACAGAGGTTCATTTTATCTAGAAATATTTTCTTGTGTGTGAAGAAAGAATAAAGGGGCAAGTGGATTGAAGTAGCACATGTGAAAGTATTCTGAGTGATAAACCCTGAGGTTCAAACAGAACAAGAAGGTAAGTAAAGGCAGAAGTGAGAAAACCGAGGAACTTATGGATAGGTCCAAGTACCGATAGAGCGACTGTAGCAAGGAAAATGAAAGGATAATTATCATTACATATTTTTAGTATGGTCTGCTTGTGAAAATGGTACCCTTTTGAGTAGTTACAACAATCAAAATACTATTGTATAGAATATAAAAGAAGAAAAGTACCCAGTTCCCCTTGATAGCAAAGCAATGCTAGAGTCTTGCTATTTTCTGAATGGGTTGACAGCACCTTAATCCATTTCATTCTGCTTCTGGCCTCGAATCCTGTGGAGCTAATGGACCAATCTTTCCTCTCAATACTTAATGTTGGCTTGACATCACCTCAGCTACCACTGGGGCCAGACAGCTCCTGTGACCTATTATACCCATAATCTCAGCACAGTATACAGTTGGGGAGAAAGCACTCCAATTTCCGAGCAACAATTATATGTTGAACTTAATGTCAGGAATAGATATGTCACAGGAATAGATAATATCACAGGAATAGATAATGTCAGATATATATATATATGAATTATATATATTCATTGTGTGAATATATTTATTCAAACTAAGCAGATATTATATATCTGTATATATTATACGGTAACTTACACATAGTAGGCATTCAGAAATATTTTATAGATAACACAATGAAGGGATGTAATTTTATTTACCAATAGTGAGGGATTGTTATTTGTTGCTTTCTCACTAGGCTACACATGGGACTCAATGTTCATAACCGTTTTTCTTTTCAAAAATAGATAATATTATAAAAACATAGTAGCTGCTGTCACCTTTGTGTTCCATTTCTTTACCGTTAAATTAGAAGTACAGTTTGGATCTCTGTGGGTTAGAATGAATACAAAATCCATTCTGATCAATAGCTCAGTGATATAATATTTAAACTCACTACTAGATACTCTCAAGCTTAGGAATAAAATATCCTAACGGAATAGGTGGTACTATATAATCCTCATCCTGGGATTCATTACATCTACCTCTCAGAGAGGACAGCTGGTGGATAGAAAATGGAGGTATTTCAACAGCAGGTTTGTCAGCTCATAAGCCAGCCTTATTTACTTTAAAACAAGCACTAAGAACACAGCCACCGAGAATTGTCAATGAATAGTTCATTGGTATGCAAAAGAGATTGTCAACAATTTGCTAATATTTTAATGAAAGACTATACTGCGAATAATTATAGGGACAGACTCATTCTAGAATATTTTATCTTTAGGTTTAAAAGTTGACATTCAATAATGAGACTTGCCTGGAGACTGGAGAAAAAAAGATTAAAGAAAACAAGAGAGATTAGCATGTTTGCTGGATATGAAAAAAGTAGGGGATATGTGAATATTTTTATGAAGAATGAGGGAAATGCATTATATATTGATTTTAGTATTGCTATGGTGAAAGAAACTAATAGTTTTAAAAAAATAAATTTAGATAATACAAGCTATGACTATCTTTTTTGTGTAAAGGTAAAGAAACAGTGTTATCACTTTACTAAAAACTCAGTTCTGATTTTGGCCATAATGTATGTTCTTGTGTTTACATCACTGGTTTCCAGAGTATGTTCCAAGCAACATTTATATCGAAAGAGGGAATGATCAACATATTGAAGAATCTGCGTATCTTAATCCTCACTGAGTATTTAGAATGCATCTAAAAGGCTCTAAGATTTTCTTCAGTAAACATATCAATTAACTAAACACACCAATCCTCATCTTAGTTGACAGTATGTTTACATATCTGTCTATTTATTCACCTATTTATTTATTTATTTTTTAACACCATTCTACATTGTGGAAACGGTCCTATCTGTAACACATTACGAATAAAACTGGAGTGGCTAAAGCTGTGATTGTCCCTTGAAACAGAAGGTGACAGCTTGCAGGTCACATCACTCCCTTTAAAATTGAACCCTATGGGCATACTGAAATGTGAAATGAAAATGTTTGGCTGGTGAATCCTAGCAAACTTTATTAGTTATTTGGACTACAACATGCCATTGGAGTAAGATCACTGCCTGATCTTATGCAGAGTCAATTTCACAAAGAAGTTTTAGAATCTAAATATAACAATTTAAAAACCTTCCCACTAATCATGTTTTCACCCCTCCTGATATGGCCCCTAAGCCACACCCATCCGTATGTCTATGATGGAGTAAGAGTTATGGCGACATGAACAGGAGGGCAAAGAGGATCTGGGGAAGAAGCTCACTGTGGCAACCTTTGACCTGGGAGGTTTCACTGTGTCCTTTTATAAACCAAGCAAGCCTTGTTGGGTTTTTGTGTTGCTCTCCGATGAACTTCAAATACTTAGTGTTTTCCCTTAGAGTTTGTATTCAAGATGGGGTGAGAAAAGAACAGTTGATCCTTGAACAGTACAGGCTAGAACTGGGGGAGTCTACTTATAAGTAAATTTATTTTCAATAAATATAATTGGCCCTCTGTATAAGTAGGTTCTGCATCCACAACCAAAGGTAAAAACCAAATTTAGAACTGGCAGGATGTGAAACCCACCTCCATGGAGGACCAGCATTTCCTAGCTGCAGGGCCCACAGGGCAGCCTGCTGAAATTGAGTAGGCATGGATTTCGGTAGCTGCAGGTGGTCCTGGAACCAATCCCCTATGAATTGGGGCCATTCCAGCTACTTTTCCCTACAGTGTATCCTTTTGTAGTGCTGGTTATAACTGGATCTAAGTCCAGAGGCCTATTTGATGAACACGGGGACTTTCATTCAGTGGGCAGTGAAAAAAAAAAAAAAAAAAAAAATAAATAAGAAAAGAAAGACAAGTAGCCAGATTTGGGATTTGACATTTGGCATATGTTACCTTATTTCTGGCTCTCCCACACTGGGATAATAGAAGGTCCTATAATGAGCATAATGTTTTGCAAAAATTAAACCCATTCACTTTAATTTACCCCCAAGGTAGGCTCCTGGGTAGTCCTCCCCTTCCTGGGCCAAACCCTGAAATTCATTGCTCTTGGGAAGGAGAAGGTGATGGTTCCTAGAACACAGAGGCCACCAAGAAGTCTTGAGTTTTGAAACTGAGTTTCTGTAGTGACTAGCTATCTTGTAACAATAACAACAAAAACAACTGGTCCTGTTAGGATAGAAAAGGTTTTTCCAAGTCTCTCCACACTGCAGATTGTGATTCGTTAGTATGTGTCAGAAAATCAATTGAGTGGTATTGAGACAAGTTTTCTGTGTTGTTTTTGGTGGGATTTTTTGTTCAGTTTGTTTTTCCTTAGTTATTGATTAGGACACAACAGAATTAAGTAGACTAGGATGCAGATTGAATACACCATTCACATCAAGAATACTGTTTTGTGAAACACATTGTACAGGTCACGGTTCTCCAGAGAAATGGAACCAATAGTATGTATGTATGTATATATATATATATATATATATATATACACACATACATGACAGGGGGTTATTAAGGTAAAAGATCCACATCAGTATGGAAGCTGAGAAGTCCCACAATATGCTCTCTACATGCTGGAGAAACTAGGGGACTGCTGGTGCAAATCCTGGCATCTGAAGGCTGGAGAACTTGGTGTTCCAATGTCCAAGGGCATGAGAATATGGGTGTCCCAGCTCCAGAAGAGAGAAAGAAAGAAAAGGAAGGGAGGAAGGGAGGAAGGAAGGAACGAAGGAACGAAGGAGGGAGGGAGGGAGGGAAGGAAGGAAGGAAGGAAGGAAGGAAGGAAGGAAGGAAGGAAGGAAGAAGAAAGAGAAAGAAAAAGAGAGGAAGAAGGAAGGAAGGAAGGAAGGAAGGAAGGAAGGAAGGAAGGAAGGAAGGAAGGGGCATGAGGAAGGTCCAGGAGACAAGATAAGGTGTTACTCTATTGGTGAAGCCCACGGACCCTATTGACTTTGGTTCCGGAGGGTTGTTACCTAACCAGGGGAATAGGAAAGAGAGTGCTAGAATCTAGGAAGCCCACCAGATCAGTTCCTTTTCTATCACATCCAAGGATGACTATAAATAGGTAATTACGGTAACAAAGGCCCTGTAAGGACAGGCAGTCATAGCCTCACAGAATCATACTCAAGGCCGCTCCATTAAATGAGCAATCTAGAGGGCTCAGGAAAATTAGGTATTTAAGGAGTAGATGCTGGATAACAATTGTGAGTTTGGGGAATACAGGCAGAAAAGGTAGTTCGTTCTACCTCACCTAAATTGTCCTTGGTAGAAATTGAGCTGGTCGCTACACTGAAACTATTTGGACTTAAAGAAGGCACAAGTAAATGTGTGCCGGGAAAGGAGATGGCTGTATCCCATGTGCTCTACCTCACATCTTCTCAGTTAACCTTTTAGGGCTTTGGAGTTTGCTGGCTTCTGATTTTATCTCTTTTGCCAGCAATATTATGGTTTAGGCTAATGGGACTGAGAAGCTGGTTTTTGACTCGGGCATCAAAAAATGATCTGATCTTGCCGAATTCACACTGATGGGCGGTGAGAGCCCTACACCTCTGCTTTACTCATCTTAATGCAGGGATCCAAAGCAACCCTAGCCAGGATGCAACTTTGAGTTTTAGTTTTAGCAAAGTGAAAACAAGATGAAAGATTCCAGCCAGAGGCAATGAGGTGACATAAAAAATGCATGCAAAGACTGGTTCACTGGTGCAAGCTGGAATCTAAATACTGAAAAGTCTGAACCCCAAAACCAAATCTCAGAGGAAGAAACAGACATTTTCACAAATGAAAGATGCTGATCCCAGTGGTCAGATCTGAATGTAATGTAAATGGAAATAGGTCATCAAGAAAAGTAGAAAGGCCAAAAAATTATAATAAACACCAGAATGTATTAGTCATATATATATATATTTTGGCAGTATAACAAAAATATTGAATATCTCAGTGGTTTACCACAAAACATAATTTTCCTTGCTTGGCTAGGCTAAGCAAGGCTGATCTAAGCCAGGTCCACTTGGCTTGTCTCCAGGCCACAGGTAAGGATTTTTTTTTTTTTTTTTTTTTTTTTGAGATGGAGTCTTGCTCTGCCTACCTGGAGTCTGGAGTGCAGTTGGCGGATCTAGCTCGACTGGAAGCTCCGCCTTCCCGGGTTGACACCATTCTCCCTGCCTTCAGCTTCCGAGGAGCTGGGGATTTGTGGACTGATCAGGCGCTGCCGCCTCGTCGCCCGGTGTCTAGGTTTTTTGTTATTTTTTCAGTTAGAGACAGGGGTTTTCACCGTATTAACCAGTGATGGGTCTCGATCTCCTTGACCGGTGTTCGTGACAGCCCGTCTGCCCCGGGCCCAAAAGTGCGGTGGGATACAGGCTTTAAGCCACAGCGCCCGGCCCCGGTAAGATTTATTTCTGCTCCATACATCTCATTCTGAGGTCCAACCTGCAGATGCAGTAGCCATCTGGAATTTGACCTTCTTATGAAGGAATACAGCAGCACCAGAGGAAGCATGAAGCCAAAGAAATGTTTATTCTCTATCCATGTCCTATATCTTTATATTCCATTGTTCCAAACAAGTCATAGCCAAGCCCAAAGTCATGGGAACAGGGGTATATACTCCACCCTAAGGAGTATGTGATGATCACGAATTTAATCTAGTACTACTGGGCAAATGGTGGCTTTTCCTGACCATTCTTTATGAAAATTCTCATAAATAAATGGATGTATAGTATTTGTGTTTCTGTGATTAGTGTAATGGGCCAAGGGCAGAGCCTGGTGGATCCTCAGATTCATGGCTCCTGCAGCTCAGCTATATCACTTTAACAAGAATGAATCAGACTATGACTCAGCTCAGCTGAGACTAATGTGCCCACCAAGATGCTAATCTATTATGTGTAATAAGTTGACTATTTTTCTAACTAATCTGGACATTTATTTTGATTGAGCAGAACTTTTTCTTCTTAAACTACATCTATTAGGATGCTGAGTTAATAATTGCTTCTTGCTTGGTGAGTGTGAATTCAGAGCAGAAGGACTCCATGGGTTAATGCCACTCAATCTTATGCTATAAATCCCTAAAATGGGAAGGAACCACTATGGAGGCATTCAGGCTTGTTTTGGGTCACTGTGACCCCTGTCCCAGCATCAGAAAGCAGAGTACCAATTTGATTCTGTCATATGGATTAATCTTGGTCACTCTCGGATTGAAATTATCTTTTTCTGGTATACATAAGATAACTCATGTAAAAAAGACTGGGTATTGTGTTTCCAGCATGAGTGTCATTTTGACTCTTTTAAAGTCATCTTTCTATGTAAGAGAGCATCTACATCTGTTGTTTTTATTTGTAAAAAATCTCTGAATTACAAAGGTATTCATTTTTATCAAGTACGGCAGTCATATATATGTAGGTTATGACCTATATGCCTGTATATTCTAGTAATCAAGTTTTAAATATTCTGTCTCGTTATGTGGTACACTTCTTCTTTGGGTATAGTAAATATAGTTAATATGTAAAGTAACTTCTCAGGGAGAGTGCTTTTATTCCCCAATCTGATGCTTTTATAATGTTTACATAGATATGCTATAGCCACTGAAATATTTGTGATACCTGGCTTCATGCTGCTGTGTACATAGTGTGTTACAAATAAATTGCTGGCATTTGAGAATGTTGCTTGAATATTTTGAGTATCTGTGTTCTCATCTGCAAATTGGGAAAACAACATGCTTGCTCTGCTTGCCCTGTAGAAATACTGAAAAGGAAATTATATAATCCACGAAACAGCTGTTTGGTCTATGGGAGGGGCTCAACAACTGTTTGATGCGTCTGATCAAGATTTTGAAGTGTTTCTATAAACTCTAAAACAATATGTAATGTAAAATAAAATTATTCAACTCAGTATGGTATTTATTGTTGTTGTTATTTTACAGGCACCTTATGTTTTCTTCTTTAATGTGTTAAAAGCCTTTTTGTCAGGAGGCCAAATCATGTTATGTTTCCTACCCCACCCTTTGTTTTTCAGCCCTATTGTGCTTGTATACAGAAAAATCTTGATTGATTTATATCTATTGTTCCATTCATCAACACATGACAATTCAAGTCAACAAACAATAGGAACAGAAAATATCACAACAATGGAACAATAAAACCAATTTTAATTTTACTGCAAAATCTCCCAAAGGAAGGCAGCAACAAAAATGCCTCTTTTGTCATTAGTAATATGCATTTTTCTAATTTATTCTTCTAGCATGACTCTCCCTGGTTCATTTTAATCCTGTTGGAGTACTCTATAATGGTCATTAAATTTCAAAGTACTGCACAATTAAGGATTAGTTAACTATTAGACCATATAATGCCACTCTGATTTATGCAAGCTTCATTAAAATATTTTTCAGCTGAGATCTGACTGGGATATGAAACATATCAAATTTAAGAATTCAAATTAGTTTAATGAGATTTTTATTTCCTTAAACTTCAACCATGTGCTTGTATAGTGCTAGATGTTTCAGAGACGCGAAGGACTATAAATGGCAATTATGAAAAAAGAGGGAATTTGTTAGTTGAATAAGAGAAGAAAATTTAAATGTATAGCAAAAACAGTCTCGTTTTGTTTGTTTTTTTGCATGATTATAGTGTCAAAATGTAAGAGTGTTTGAGTCATATGGAAGTGGTCAATTTCCACAATCCTTCTAATTTTGTTTCTAAATTAACCTTTCTCAGTTTCATTTACTTTAGTATGTGTTTGCTATTGATGTATAGAACATAAATACCACAAATGCGGTAGCTTAAGACAACGTCCATTTATTGAATCTTAGTTCTGTGGGTCAGAAATTGGAGTGGGCTCAACTGTACCCTGCTTAGTCTTTCAAACCTGAAAATAAGTTATTGGCTAGTCAAGCTCTTATCCAGAGCTTGTCAGGAAGAACTCAGTTTCAAGTTCATTCAGGGTGCCCCAGAATTCAGTTCTGTGTGACTCACATTGAGGTGCTATTTCTTTTCAGGCTGTCAACAGAGCACTGTCTTCTTCTAAAGATCATTTTCATTCTTTCTCTCTCTCCATCTTCAAACCATCAATGGCATATCCTGACTATCTCATGCTTTAAATCTGAGTTCCCTTCATGCTTTCCTCTTCTTCTTTGGTATCCAGAAAAGATTGTAGGCTTTTAGGGGCTCATCTGATTAGATTAGGCCTGCCTGGATATTCACTCTATCTTAATGTCAACTGCTGATAAATCTTAATTACATCTGCAATCTCCTCATAGCAGCACCTAGATTACTTTCTGATTGAGTAACTGGAAAACAGAATCTTGGAAGGGTGGAGAGAGGAGAGGGGAGAATTTTTGGAATTTCACTTACAACAAGCTGTAAAATGGGATTGATAGAAGGACGTAACCCAGAGGATTCTTATGAAGGTAGGTAAAGAACTTATCACTAGCACATAGTAAACTTAATGAAATTCAGCTGCTACTATAACTGTTGCTATCAATGCTATTAATATTATCAAATTTAAATTTGAAAGACTGGATTAATCATAAATGGACTGTCAATGTACATTGCTGTTTTATGTTACAGTTTATTTAAGTTTAACAGAGACTTACGGATAAAACTTAGACTATACCATTCTATATCTTGAAGAGCACTTAAAATTATTTTGTTTTTAAATAATAGAACACCAACTAAAAATCAGCATAATCACAAAATAATACATATTGGTTCATGAAAAAAATAAAATACCTAGAAGAGACTGATGATGGTCGTCTCAGAAATGCAGCTCTGCTCACTCTTCACTTTGGCTTTATTCACTCATATTGGCTTTGATATGGGTTGGCTAGGTCCCCACCTAAATCTCATGTTGAATTATAGTTCCCATAATCCCCACATGTTGTGGGAGGGACTTGGTGGGAGATAATGAATCATGGGGCTGACGATTCTATAAGGGGCTTTCCCCTCTTTGCTTGGCTCTTATTCTCTCTCCTGCCGCCCTGTGAAGAGGTGCCTTCCACCATGATTGTAAGTTTCCTGAGGCCTCCCCAGCCATGTAGAACTGTGAGTCAATTAAACCTCTTTTCTTTATAAATTATCCAGTCTCGGGTATTTCTTCATAGCAATGTGAGAATGGATTAATACAGGCTTCTTTTCAGTGGCTCACAGTTTATGTTACTTTATTTTTTAAATGTCTCATATTTCAGTTATCTTCCAAAATAAAACAATAATGCATTTAAATAACAAAACATGATAATAAAATGAACCTCTATGAACACACTAAGAACTAAAAGTTAAAATATCCATCATTTAGTTGTTTTTCTTACTTTTCTCAGCCACTGCTTCCTACACAAAGTCTAATTCCATCACGGATTTTCTGTATATACTTCCCTTGCTTAAAAAAATAAATTTACTAATGTATCACTCAGGAGATGGAACCACTGGTTATTTACACTCATAATTTGACAGAAATAATTGTTAACTAGGCTTAAATGCATTATCTAGATCATTGACAATATGAAGAAAAGAACAGTAAGGTATGGTAGTAGCAGCAGTTTCAGCTACCATCTCTATGCCTGGGGAAACATAAGGAAGAGTTTGGAATTATTAAAGTTTAGAAGCCCTATAGAGCTGCAACTCAAAATGTAGTGGTCCTTTGAGGAGGGCACTGGTATAGGCTGGAACAGGTTTTTCTGAGCTCAGAGGAGGGGTTTGCATGGCTAGAATCCAGTCCCCTAAATAGAGAGTGACAGCCAGTACTGGGGTTTCTGCGTTTCTGTGACAGCCTCAGCCCAAGGGAGTGTGGTCTCTAAGTTCATAGGAGGGGCACTGGAGAAAGGCCCAATCCCTAAGTGTGGAGTAAGGCTGTCTGGTACCAATATCTTTGTGTAAACACAATAAAGCAGGTTATTCCAATGCTGGGGGAGAAAAAACAAAACAAAAAAACCTTCAAACTAGTTAAACCTTTGCCACAGCTAAGAAATGCTCATGTTTGGAATGAAGAGGGATTGACAGATCAACTTGCAAGAAGAGAAAATGGGAAGCAAGCAGAAAACAAGAAAGAAGCCAACCTTTTCCTCCTCTTCCAGTCTTTCCAGGTACCTCTATTGACTTTTCTTGGAATAGACTAATTTGGAAGTAGCTGTGTTTGCAGAGTTTCAGTTGAGCTTCACAAAGCACATTTTACTTGTATGACATGCCTATTTGTGACTTTTGCACATTTTATTGTTATTTTATCTTTCTAAAAGTATTAATAGAAAACTTTCATTTTTTGCACACTTTAACTTTTATATTTATCATATACTTGTTCTTCAGTTTGTGCTTTATCTTTTCACTATCTTCAAGGTTTTATGATGAAAATAAGACATTTTAATTTTATTAGTATTTAAGTGAAACATAGGCTAAAAGTAAAAGGATGGAAAAATATATATCGTTAGTCAAAACAAAGTTGGACTAGATATATTAATATCAGAAAGAGACTTCTGAAGTAGCATTTTTATTAGGCTAAAAAAGAAAGAACATTCAAAATTGCAAAATAATGATAATGGGGTAAATAAGGAAAAATGACAAAATAATTTTAAACATATATGAACCTAAAAGCAGAGTTTCCTTAAACATAATGCAGAAAGCTGATAGAACTGAGAAGAGCAATCAGTGATGAAATTCACGACCATAGGTGGGCATACTGCACACAATTTCCTCTGCAATTAATAGGGTGAGAGATTTGAGAAGATACTTCACTGAGCACATATCTGTACAGAAAATAAGCACAGTAAAATTTGCATTAGGAAAATGCAAATTGAGCTGACAATGTGATACCTCTACATACATATTAGAATTGCTAAAATAAAATATTAAAAAGGGAAAACCCTAACAATATGAAGTATTGGTCATAAAGTGGAACAATCAAAATTTGCATATAGTGATGATGGGAATGCTTCACTTTAAAAAACTGTTTGGCAGTTTCTCATTTTAAATACAGGACCACCACATGATCCAAGAATCCTATTCCTAGGTATTTACAGATAAGAAATGAAAAATTATATTCACAAAGAAGTTTATAGGCAATTATTCACAATGGTTTTATTCATAAACACAAAAAGCTGAAAACAACCTAAATGTCTTTCAACCAGTAAAGGGACAAACTGCGGAATATTCCTAAAATGTAATATTAAACACCAGCAAAGAAGAAGAGACATAATAATACATGTGAAAATATAAACGGATCTCATAGGCATTATACTGAATGGAAGAATCTGGAGTCAAAGGGCTAAATGCTGCATGTTTTCATTTATATGATATTCTGGAAAAAGTAAAACTATAGTTTAGTGGTTTCTAGGGCTGAATGTAGGGGTGAATAGTGGACCACGAAGAAGCATGAAAAAATTCAGGGTATAATAGAATAATTCTTTTTTTTTTTTTTTTTTTTTTTTGAGACGGAGTCTCGCTCTGCCGCCCAGGCTGGAGTGCAGTGGCCGGATCTCAGCTCACTGCAAGCTCCGCCTCCCGGGTTTCCGCCATTCTCCTGCCTCAGCCTCCTGAGTAGCTGGGACTACAGGCGCCCGCCTCGTCGCCCGGCTGGTTTTTTGTATTTTTTAGTAGAGACGGGGTTTCACCGTATTAGCCAGGATGGTCTCGATCTCCTGACCTCGTGATCCGCCCGTCTCGGCCTCCCAAAGTGCTGGGATTACAGGCTCGAGCCACCGCGCCCGGCCTAATAGAATAATTCTTATCTTGTTTGCAGTGGTGATTACATCAATAAGGGCACATTTTACTGTTTGCATATTATGTCTTAATTAACATTTTTGAAAGAATAAATACTGCCAAACCATTTTCATACATAGATGTACTAATTTACATTTCTGTGAGTCCTGTAAGAGAATTTTATAATTCTACATATTAAATATATAATTTAAGATCAAATGTAATGTAAATATATAACATATTTATATGAAACAATGAAATCAAAGTATTATAAAGTATTAAATTATTATACTAATTATATTAAATATATCCTTTGCTACCTTAGAAAGTGGTAAATGTTCTAATGAGTCTGATAATATTGCATAAAGTACTAAATCGACATGCATATTAATCATTTGTCAATGTATATTTTAAAGATTGCAGAAAAGTCTCTCTTCACACATGGAGCAAAACTTCTTCATTGATAATTCCTTATGAGGTCCTTAGTGCATACAATACATGTCTGGACATTTTCTGCCTTAGGGAACTCCTATACAGTGGAGGACTCAAACTGGAGGTAATATTGTATAGTACACATCAATATTTTTTATCACATTTTTTATTTTTAATTCATTAACTACCAACATGAGTTTTCTTGTGAAACGTCAGGAGACCTGTCGATACTGGTCCTGCTTCCCACACACCAACATAGAACTAGAGGAAAGCAGTGGTGTATGAACTCTGTTTTCTTATTGTCTGTATTCTTCATTTTCTGGCATCTGGGGCCTCAGTGACTGGGGAGAAAGTGCCTTTCCCAGGAGGAGCCTTTTGTTAGAGAAGCAATTCTTAGAGCTATTCTGTCCAGGAGTGTAACTTTCTTACGCAAACTAACCAATCCAGGGCCCATCTCTAAACCACCTCCTGTATCTGGCTCTTAAACTCAGAAAGGTAATACTGCTCTGCCCTAGTCACCCAGGGCCAAGCACCAGACAATTAGTCCTCGCCACTGCAGAACCTGCTGAAGTTACACCCACCAATCCTGAATCGACTTAGCCTGCCTCACCTTGCCTTTCCCACTAAAATCACAATAAAGACTAGTGTCATGATTTTTTCCTGCTCTTCCTGCCTCTTTATCCTCAGCAGTGCTTCCCTGTGTGGCTCTGCCTGGCATGCGGTGCCCCATCCTTTTGAAAACCACTAGTAAAAATTATCTTTTCAATGACAGTTGTCTCCAGATCTATTAGCCTCACCAAACCTAAACAATAATAAATTCTGCATTTTAAAACAAGCAGCTTCTCCCTTCAGGAGGTCTGCGAGCATTCTGTTTTATCAGCCCTTTCCAATCCTAAAGGAGTGACAGCTTTCTAGTCCCTAGGTCCTACCTTATCCTGAGTTGGGTGTTGGTAGCACTCACTGATTTGCTTACCCCAGGCCTGATTCACTCATTTCTGCGAATACTCTTATCCCAGAGGCATTTGTGTTCATAGTCTCTGATTGAACTATTAAAGAAAAAATCAGATGTAGCTGAAGTGAATGCATATCTATATTTTTAAGAAGTAAATATATTGGCCCGGTGCGGTGGCTCACACCTGTAACCCCAGCACTTTGGGAGGCCTAGGCGGGTGGATCATGAGGTCAGGAGATCGAGATCATCCTGGCTAACACGGCAAAACCCCGTCTCTACTAAAAATACAAAAAATTAGCCGGGCATGGTGGCGGGCACCTGTAGTCCCAGCTACTTGGGAGGCTGAGGCAGGAGAATGGCGTGAACCCGGGAGGCGGAGCTTTCAGTGAGCCAAGATCGTGCCGCTGCACTCCAGCCCAGGCAAAAGAGCGAGACTTCGTCTCAAAAAAAAAAAAAAAAAGTAAATATACTAATATTGGAGATTATCTATGATGTAGGTGCTATATGACACCTCTGTTAGAGAAGATTGTTAGGTTGTGATTACAATTTAGCTTTCAGAAATACTCACACTAAGATATTATTGATGGTCTCAAATGTATTAATCTTCACATGCTTTTCCATTCTTTTATTGATAATTTATAAGGCAAAGTTTCAAAAAAATTATGTATTGAGATCATATCTGAGGTATTATGTCAGCATAGAAACATTAAAGTGGAAATGTAAAATTATTTATTTGGAATATGTGGATTAAAATTGTTTGTGGGGAAAATTACTAATTTTGCTTAATTCAATCGATAATTTTATTTTTCTTATTAGACCGTCTAAATAATTATCCAGGAGCATGCCATGTAATTTTCAATTAAATGAGCAATCAGTCATTGATACTTTCTAGTTACCTGTTAGATGCCTATTACGTTTCTAGAAATTGTGGGAAGAATATGCTTTTTAAAACTTCAAAAGCTCACAATCTAGGAAGATTGACAGGAATTACTCAAAAGAACAGGCACAGGTAATTCTACAGTGTATTTTCTAGCAACCAAAGTACAAAATACTATGTTTATTTCAATTCATATAACAGTGGAATCAGTTAATGTTAGATTTATTTTTTAAGCTTGTGTGATGCTTACATACTTACCTGAGGTTATTAAGTCTTCCAGAAGTAAACGCTGAGCCACATATTCAGGTGCAACTGATAAAGTGAGAAAATGCAAGAGTGGGATAAGGGAAGCAGGGTAGGGTAAGAAGTAGAAAGTAATGGTAGACCAGGCACTAATCCCAGCACTTTGGGAGGCCGAGGTGGGTGGATCACGAGGTCAGGAGTTCAAAATCAGCCTGGCCAAGATGATGAAACCCTGTCACTACTAAAGAAATACAAATGAAAAAAAATAGCCGGGGGTTGTGGTGGGTGCCTGTAATCCCAGCTACTTGGGAGGCTGAGGCAGAGAATTGCTAAAACCCTGGAGGTGGAGGATACAGTGAGCCAAGATTGTGCCACTGCCCTCCAGCCTGGGCAACAGCGAAACTCCATCAAAAAAAGAAAAGAAAAGAAAAGAAAAGAAAAGAAAAGAAAAGAAAAAAAAAGAAAAGAAAAGAAAAGAAAAGAAAAAGAAAGAAAGAAGAAAGAAAGAGAGAGAGAGAGAGAGAGAGAGAGAGAGAGAGAGAAAGAAAGAAAGAAAGAAAAAGAAAGAGGAAGGAAG
>NW_016815128.1:1149478-1169090 GCF_001698545.2 Rhinopithecus bieti
GGAAGGAAGGAAGGAAGGAAGGAAGGAAGGAAGGAAGGAAGGAAGGAAGGAAGGAAGGAAAGAAAGAAAGAGAGAAAAGAAAGAAAGAAGAAAAGAAAAGAAAGGAAGAAAGAAGAAAAGAAAAGAATGGTCAATCTTCAGATTAAGTCCCAGAGCCATTCAAATCCTGCAGGGACCTCTGGAGTATTAATTTCACCACATAGGCGGTCATGCCTGGAGACAAGCGAGCTGGACTACTTAAATAGCACACGGTGTTTGGTTGGCTGATAAAGTACACCCCAAGATTCTTCCATCTTTCCACACAGGCAAGGTGACTTCACTTGCCAAAAGTCAATTGTTTGGAGAAAGCGTCGTATGTGAGCCTTTAGCAGCAAAGCCCACAGAGGTTGGGGGACGGACGCACAACACTAGTAAAAGGATAGGGGCATCCGTGTGGGCAATACAGTTACAGTTTCTGGCCACGATTTTTGACCCCTTTCTAGACACAGGCGACAGAGAGATGCCAGACATTCATTCATAATAAAGATTCTAGTAGAGAGATATGGAACAACTGAAATACAAGGCAAGACTTCCAGTTCCAGCGTCAACATGTAATGTACTTACATGTGATGTAAGTCATCATTCCAGACTTAAAAGCATTGAAAAGTTAAAGAAAATTAACTTCTCTTGGGCCTATCAGGAACTGAAGATGCAGGGCATATTGCCACCTCAAAATCTGGAGAGAGAACTGAATCTAGAGAGTCACAACTGAGATTTGTTTATCCACAATGAAAGCCACTGGAGCTAAAACTGTTAGGAACACTTAAGTAGTCATTTTGATGAATTGCTGACATAGTAAATTAAAAAAAGATAAACTCCCTGTCAGGCTAACCAAGAAAAAAAGAGACAATGCAAATTACCAATATCACACATTTGAAACAACTTTATCATTATTGATCCCAGGGGAATGAGAGGCTAATGAAGGATGAGTCCACATATCTGATAATTGAGATGAAATGGGTCAATTTCTTGAAAGACATAAGCTACCAAAATCCATACAAGGAAAATATGTATAAATAACTTTATATCTATTAAATAAATTTAATTAATAATTAATAATCTTCTAAAACAGAAGCACCAGTTAGAGGATTTCACTGGCAAATTTTGCCAACCATTTAAGTAAAAAAAACAGACCTTTTTTTTTTTTTACAATTTCCTTCAGAAAGCAGAAACAAAGGAAGTTTTCCTAATTCAGTTTAGGAATTTAGTATCACTTTAATACCAAAAGCAGAAAAAGGCATCTCAAGAAAGAAAAACTACAGATGAATATATCTTGTGAACATAGATACAAATGTTCTCTGCTAAATATTAGCACATGCAATCCAACAGTGTAAAAAAGGACGATGTACCATGGCCAAATTGAATGGAAGCATAAAGCAATAAATGCTGCGACAGAGAGTTCCTGAAAGTTCTATGTGAGTGTTAGCGAGGGTAATCTAACACTGATTGTTTGTAGAATCAGAGAAAGCTCTTTGGAGAAGTTGATGTGCTCCAAGATATGGAAGAACTATAGAAGGTCTCCAGCTGAAGATGTGGGAAGGCTATTTTAGAAATGGGAAGTCAGATATAGTATTTTAGAAATGGAATGTGATACATGCAAAATTGGTAAGAACAGCAAGGTGTGTATGAGTAATATCTCCAAAACTCCATGTGCTGAGTGGTGGGGATTTAAGACCGTGGGGCTGATGAAGGAGGTAAAACTCAGCTTATGAAAATAGCAGAGAGAAGAGATAGAGTGAGTTAAAGCATCAACTTTGGATGACAAGGCCTGGGGTCAAACCACAGCTTCCCAATTCCCGGCTGTATGACCATGGATAATTATTTGAAGTTTCTGTGCCTGAGTTTTCTTAAGGAAATGAGGATGTCGCCCAGTGTTTTGATATACGTTAATGCATGTAAGCCTATATTAGTCTGTTTTCAAATTGCTGTAAAGAAATGCACAAGATTGGGTTATATATATGTGTGTGTGTGTGTGTGAGACACACACACACACGTATAAAGAGGTTTAATTGACTCACAGTTTGCATGGTTGGGGAGGCCTCAGGAAACTTGCAATTTTGGTGGAGGCAGAAGAAGGCACATCTTACATGGTGGCAAGAGAGAGAGAGTAAGTGAGAGCACAAGAAAATTTACCATTTATGAAACCATCAGATCTCATGAGAATTCACTCACTATCATGAGAACAGCATGAGGGAAAATGCCCTTGTGATCTTATCAGTTCCCTTCCTCAACAGGTAGGGATAACAGGTCCCTTCCTCAACACATGTGGATTATAATTTGAGATAAGATATGGGTGGGGACACAGACCCAAGCCATATCAATGCCACTAAAGTTCCTGGCACATAATTATGTCTTATTATTTGTTAGTTATTTATGTTATTATTCATCTATAATTTATGTGTATTGGCAGGCATTTAGAGTGTTTTCTAAAGGCAACTGGGAGTCATTGAAATATTTAAAGCAGAGTTTGTGCAAGATGATATTAAAGAAGTAGTTTGAGAATAGCAAGATGAATTATTGAGATGGATTTAGTCTTTAGTAGCTGTCCAGGACAGGAAGAATGAAGTCTGGCATGAACACCATGCCATTGGGAGAGGGATTGTAGCAGGGAGACAGCTATGAGAGATGTTTAAGAGGGAGAATCAACAGGACTTGGCACCTGATTTAGTGTGGAGATTGTGGGAGAAACGCTGCCCCGGGAAGCAGTAAATAATCTGCAAAGAATGAACACGCCTACAAGACAATTCTTTACTGCTGAAAACATTGCTCTGGAGTGACAGCTTTGTAAATCACTGGAGTGAGTTTCTTCAGGAACACGGAGAATCAGAACATGAACACTAACCCTTTGTGAACAGAAATTTCAGAAAAGAAGACACTTGGAATGTGGCTTGAAGTTTGGCCAGGGAATGTATAGCAGCAAAGAAGAGGAGAAAAGATTATGTTTCTCATGTTCCAGTGATAAATCTCACTTACATATGAACATATAGATCATTAGAACTCTCCTCTGTCACACGGTCTAATCTGCTAGGATAAAAAGACAAGGTTAGGCACATACACACACACACAGGCACCGAGGCACATGCATACATCATTATATTTCCTAAAAAGCGTTGTAGCATTGAAGATCTTCCTAAAATATCTAGCACCACCTAGCAACTTTCTATTCTTTTGAGATGTACAGTCAATAATCCCTAAGAAATAATTTGGTTCAATGCTCTCATTTTCAGATGAGAAGACTATAGTTAAGAGCTAAGTTGGTCGGGTGCAGTGGCTCATGCCTGTAATCCCTAATTCCAGCACTTTGGGAGGCCAAGGAGGGCAGATCACGAGGTCAGGAGATCGAGACTATCCTGGCTAACATGGTGAAACCCGTCTCTACTAAAAATACAAAAAATTAGCCAGGTGTGGTGGTGGGCACCTGTAGTCTCAGCTACTAGGGAGGCTGAGGCAGGAGAATCGCCCCGGGAGGCGGATGTTGCAGTGAGCCAAGATTGTGCTGCTGCACTCCAGCCTGGGCGACAGAGAGAGACTCTGCCTAAAAAAAAAAAAGAAGAAGAAGAGGTCAGTTACAATTTGCCTGAAGTTACTCACCACACGGAAGTAGAATTGTGAACAAGCTCCAAATATCAATGCTTGCACAATGCTGTTTCTTCTAAACTACTCTGCTGCTTTTTTCTACCTTTGCTTATTTTGCTTATTCCCTTTCTGTCCTTTCCTGATCTCAAATACTCAATGAACACTACAAATTGGGAGACAGGCTCAATGTTGCTGAAGCTATTTCAGGCAGAATGTCATATTCAAGCAGCTCACAGTCATTCAAGTGAATATGAAGATCATTCAAACTCAAATGACACACACGCCCACAATTCACACAGTTAAAGAAAAACATCTCACCATCATGTAATTATCTCCCTTCTCAATTTCCTCAGCATCCACATTTGGTTAGCAGGATTCTGATCTCCCCCCTTTACTTAGTTTGCCTATCACTTCCTCCAGAAATGCTGGGAGATAGGGATGGGTGGGAGCATTCTGTCTGCCTGTTCAGCTGCTGTCCACCTTTGCTAACAGCTGCACCGCTGGCATGGGCACATTGTCCCCTGTAGGGCACACTCAGCACTGCTGTTCTCCTCCAGCCCCACTCTGCATTCTGGCGTCTCTCAGACCAGCATCCCCCAGATCAACAACCTGTGGTGTTACCTTCTTGCCACAGGGAAACCCTTTTCTCATCAGCACATATTTCAGAGGCAGTTTTTCAGAGGCGACTTTTTGAGGCCCCCAGGAGAGGGCTGAGCGTACAGGATACCGGGCTGTAGAGTGGGCCAGCACCACCTGATACTGAATAGTTGAGGAGCCTCTCCCTAGGCTTCAAGTACGTCTCAGTCTGATCAGCTCATGGGCAGTGAACCTAGTCTTTGTTTCAGAGTTATCTAACTTTTCATAATAGGTCAGAATCTCCCAGAATACACTAATAGGGATGGGTGACCAGTCTCCCACTCAGAACGCATTGAAGAATCTGTGAGGTGATGTTTCCTCATGCTAGAATCATCTAAAGGAACCCCAATCCCCCCAAAAAGCTGAAGACAGCTATGAGGTTAAAAAACGAATGCCCTCCTGAAAAGGATGAACATCCCTGTCCTACTCCTGGCTCTGCCTCTGCTAGTGGTGTGACAATGAACACCTTCCCATTTCTGCACCGTAGTGTTTCCAGCTATTGCAGAGAACTGCAATCTGATTTTTCATTCTCAAAGAGATTTATAAATGCAATAATGAACATAAATGTGTTACAAATGATTATGAGAAATACCCTCAAGGACTCTACAGGAAAATAATAGGAAGTACTTATCTTTACTTTTCCTAAATATAATTTCTTGAGTTGAAGGGATTTGTGTTTGAGGGTTGAGGGGTAGAGGTTTATAGGGAATTGCAGAGTGACTAAATGACAAATTAAGTACTAAGTAACACTAAAAGCACAGAAAATGCCAGTACATGACAATAAGAAAGAGGAAATATTTATCATAGGAAGAATGCAGAAAAATGCCATGGCAAGTGTTCAGAGAATTCCCAAACACATAACTTCATGTCTGGAAAAGACCTAGACATTGTTTTGTCATTTGTTTTTGTTTTGCAGTCATTGCTGTTCTTGTTTAAACTCAGTCAATTTGCAAACAATGTAAGAGACATTTGGGGAAATAAAAATATAAGTGCTGCCATGCAAAACCTGAATGCCAAAATCACATGAGAAAAGTATTTATTCATATGAATTTCTAATCTGTGGAAACCTTCAATCAAATCCATGGCTGTCATCTTATATCCTACGGGAAAATTATATGACCTTCTCAGAATAACCATGATAATTCCACCAGCTTTGATTATGTTTACCCAAAACAGTTTTCTTTTTGTCATTTTCTATCTCAATTCTCCTTGAGTTTTGCTACTTGTTTACAGTTGTAAAATCTCTTCCAGAATTGTTTTAAAATATTCCAAATCGGGGTAGCGTTTTCTCATGCCCCTCTACAGTTAACCCCTAGCCCCTGCTCTGACTCCAGGTGACAACTAATTTGCATTTTTCAACAGAGTTTGCCTTTTCCAGAATATTACATACCTGGGGTTACACAATATGTTGTCTTTTGTGTTTGGCTTTTTTTTTTTACTTACCATCATTTTTCTTTTCTAGATTAAGCCATACTGTTTCATGTGTCAGTACTTCATTCCTTTATTACTACGTTGTGGTCCATGTTTTGGATATTTGGGTGTACTACTTTTTTTATCCATTCATTGGTCAATAAAAGCTTAGATTATTTTGTCTATTTGACTGCTAAGAAAAATTCTGTGGCAAATCTTAGCATGTAAGTATTCACGTGGTCATGTTTTCATTTTTTGGATGGTAGGATGGGGAAGGTAGAGTCTTAAGAGTGAAATTGCTGGGTCACATATAAGTGTGTCTTTATTACATAATATGCATATTATACATATATATATATATGGGTATATATATAACCTTCCATATCACTTTGGAACGCAAGGTTACCTTTTTGTATTCTCATCAGCTCCCCCAAGCCCTGATTTTTAATTGTTACATTTTATCTGTACAGGCAGATCATGTAGCCATTAAAACATATTCTCTCTCTCTCCCTTTCTCTCTCTCTTACATTCTGTTTTCTTTATTTCTAAAACCCATTACATAAACAATGATTCCGAGGGGTCCTTTTGTCAATCTTTCTCCAACTATTCTGTTTTTCGGAAATTTATTTTATAATAGACTCCTTAAGAAGGACTCATATGTCTTCCGTATTTCAAGGTCACTTTAGCTAAATATAGATTTATTGGCTTACGTTTTCTTTTCTTAAGTACATTATTCCATTTTCTTCTGCCATAAAGCATAACTCCCAAGTCTGATATAAAACTAATTTTCCCTTATGAATTACATAGTTGTGTGTTTGCCTAAATATCCAAAATCATTTTTCCTCACCTCTTTGAAATTCTAGCAATTTTACTCAAACGTGTGTCTTGGTGTTGGTCATTCATGTTTAACATTCTCATACACATAATATATTATTTACATACGTGGTCTCAAATGCTTTCATCAATATTTGTTATGCCTGGCTTTCGTTTCTTTTTTCTTTAGGGATTCCTTCTATCATTGTTGAATCTTCTTTGCGTATCTTCAATATTTTTTCTTTTCTGAAATCATTTTATAAATCTTATTTCTCATTTGTAACAATATGATTCCACTTTTCACTATTATAACTCTTTGAGCATCATTTATTATGTTTGTTTATTGGTGTTCCATCTGGCTTACTCTTCATTTCCAAAATTGTATCCTTTTATTAATAATTCCTTCTTGAGTTCTGCATCTACGTTTTAAAAAAATTCTGATAGACATTTTCCCTTCATGCCTTGTATGAATTTCTTGATGTCTTTTAAATAGTTTTGAAATGATGTATTTCACTTTTGACCTTTCTGGGATATTGTCATTGCCTGCAGAATGTTATTCCGCTCCTTATTCTCCTTTATCTTATAGTAACTTTGTATAAAATTTTATCTCTGTACGTTTCTGTTGCTCATTTTGAAACAAATTCAATTCTGAAGTTTTAAAAGAGGATCAGTTTAGAAAGCTACTTTAATATCACAAACAATACTCTTCTGTTGTTTTCTTGTAATAAAACTACATGTGCCAACTGAACTTCTAATTTTCCTGGCTTCATGTTCTTTCTCCACTTGGATATTTCTTCATTTTAAAATATTTATTGTCCTTAGACTTCTTAGTTTTGATTTCACTCATAGTAGTTTCTTCTTCAGCATGGGCCCCCTTGCTGGAAGCAAGCCCTGGTAGCTCAGTTTTCAAGGTTCATAGGAATAGAGACTGGTCTAGCCCTTTAGACCTCCCTTGGATTGGGCAAATTCCTTCACAGTTTCATCTGCTTTCTCAATAGACCCATTAGTCTTCCCAGTGAATATTTGTTGGGGATTTTGCGATTCCCCATTTCTCAGGTTCAACATGTTGTGTTGATTCCTCTGCTAGCATCCACACAGACACTGATAATATACAGGTCTTGTGGCTATTGGTGGTTTATTGCCACACGTATTTTATTTTAGAGTTCATAGAAATACATTATGACCTAGTTTTGTGGGGAGTGAGAAGGGGCAATTGACATGCATGAGTTTTTAGCTGTCTAATGTAGTTTCTCTGGGTCTTTAGGCAGAGCAAAATCTGTGCTCCTAATGCTGTTTCCATCTTTTCAGAATTCTCCCTTAACCTGAGATTTTAAATGCAACATCCATGCTCCCTTCACCAATGTTTTCTCAGCAATGTTATTGAACATTAAATGTGTGCATTCTTTGGTTTGAGAACAGGAGAAAAAAAATTTGAAAGTCTATGATATGCACCCAAATCTTACGTAGCAAGATAATGCAAAAGGAAAAAAAGAAGAAGAAGATATTATTTTGAAAGAGATGAATAGAAAATAAGTTTGAAGTCAAATGTTTGGACCTGATTTTGAACATATTGGTTCAAACTACATAAAAATGCTGATATTAGATCATTTTGAACTCTAAAAACAGGAATTTCATATGATTCAGCGTAATACTTCAGATGGAATAAATATCAGAACAACAAAAGACAACCAAAAATAAAATGAAGTTCCTTTGAGCTGGATCAGCTGGATGAGACAAATAGATTTTTTTTGGCGCTGAATATGAACTTTCTTCGTTTATGTCCCACGGGCCCTTGAAAACAATGTGTATTCCACTATTGTTGGATGTAGTGTTCCATAAATGTCAATTAGATTCTGCTGAGTGATGATGCTGTTGAGGTCTTCCACACCCTGATAATTGTCTGTTTGTTCTATTGGTTGTTGAGAGAGCAGTGTTGATGTCTCCAACTACAATTGTAGATTTGTTTATTCATCCTTAGCTGTATCAGATTTTGCTTCTCATATTTTTCATCTCTGTTATTTGATGCATACACATTTAGGACATTTATGTCTTCTTGGTGGATTGAGCCTTTTACCATCACATAACATTCCCCTCTGACTCTGCAATTTTCTTTTCTCTGAAGTCTACTTTATCTGATATTAAACTTACGTATTCTTTTGATTACATGTACATTTTTCTTTCATTTTTTAAAAAGTACTCAACCTACCGAAGTCATAGCATTTTAAGTGAGTTTATTGTAGACAGGAAGTGTTGGGTCATTTCTTTTACTCCAGTCTGTCAATATCTATACCAATCGTTAGTATATTTAAACCATTTGCCCTGGACATCATTATTGTTATGTTAGGACTCAGAGCTGCCTTTTTTGCCTGTTTGTTGTGATTTTTGTGTGTGTGTTTTCTTTTTCTTGCCCTCTTGTGGATTACCTGAATACTTTTAAAATTCAACCTGGCTTTTCTATAGGTTTTGTTTTGGCTGTTCCTGCTACTGCAATATATAAACATAACTTATCACTCTTTATTGTGCCATCATTTTAGCAGTTTGAGTGAACTGTAGAAACTTTACTACCTTACATTCCTTTACCTTATCTTCTTTATAATGTAACTGTGTTATATTTCCTCTCTCTGTATATTACATCCTCCTCATGATGTTATGATGTTTGTTCAATCAGCAACTTAGAAAACTCAAAAGGTGAAACAAAGCCTACTGTAGTTACCATTACTTTTGCTTACAATGTTCTTTGTTCCTTCCTGATGTTTATTGGTTATTAGTTCTTTCTTTATTGTTTCCTTTCTGTTTAGATAATATCCTTTGGGCATTTATTTACAGTAGCTCCTCTGAGACAAATATTTTTGGTTTTCCTGCATCTGAGAATGTCTTGGGTTTCCATTTATTCCTGAAGGTTATTTTACTCTGTGCAGGATTTGGGGCTGACGCATCTTTTATTTCCGAACGGAGTTGAAACTTCATAACTTTTTTTTATTTGTTTCACACACGCTTCTATTTGCTGAAGCATTTTTATGATGACTCATTTAAAATCATTAACAGAGTCTGGGTGCAGTGGCTCATGCCTGAAATTCTAGCGATTTGAGATTAAGACCAACCTGGCCAACATGGTGGAACCCCCGTCTCTATTAAAAATACAAAAATTAGCCAGGTATAGTGGTGGGCGCCTGTAATCCCAGCCACTCAGGAGGCTGAGGCAGGAGAATTGCTTCAACCTAGGAGGTGGAGGTTGCAGTGAGCCGAGGTCATGCCACTGCACCCCAGCCTGGGTGACAGAGCAAGACTCTGTCTAAAAATATATATATATCTATAAAATATATATATTATATATACATACACATTATATATATACACACACATTTATATATGTATATTTGACAGAAAATCTTAGCATGTTTGTCATCTAGTATTGATGTGTATTGATTATCTTTGTTCCATTCAGTGTGAGATCTTTCTGGTCCTTGGTATAACAAGTGATTTCCAATTGAAAACAGCATTTTCTTATTATGTTCTGAGACTCTGGATCTTACATAGTCATTCTGTGACACTCACACTATTTCAGTCAGGCTTTTGATGTCACCTTGTTACTGCCAGATGGTCACAAAAGTCCAGGTTCCAACTGGAGCCTTCACTGACTCCTGGTGAGGGGGTGCCCCCTAATTTATTACAGGGTGTAAGGGGGAATGTCAGCTCCCTGAGTGGGCTCTACTAACACCTGGAGGAAAGGGGCTTCCTTACAGTCTCGGCTCCCTGTGAGTCCTTTTCTGAAACCTTCTTTGCAGGGTTGTTGAATGCCTTCTTAACGGTCTCCAAAGGGTGGAAGGTGAAGCTCTTCACTAGGCCTTTGGTAATCTGGGTTTATGGGAGACCACAGGTTTTTCTGTGGTGCTTGATGGAAGAAGAACAGTCATTGTCTTCACATTTTCTGTTTTACCAAGGTGCTCCTTTCCTGATCTTTGGCTGGACAGATCAGTTTTGTTGTTATTATTGCTATTGTAGTTATTATTTTTGTATTTGTCTGTTTGTGTTTTTTGCAATTTCTGGGTTACCAAGTTTTTCAGTTTAAATTCTGGCATATTCAAGGCAAAAACAAAACTAAACTAAACAAAACAAACATGGAACTTTCTAAGGTCACAAGATTTCTGGCAGTCTGCCTGCCACAACCAACTTCTTCTCTACCACTCTCACACATGTACACGCGTGCATGTGTGTGTGTGTGGGAAGGTCATTAGTTGGACTTAGAGGAATAGGGGAATGTACATCTATTCCATCTCCATAGGAGCAGAAGTCCCTTACCCTTCCTACTTTTAAGATCAGGAAGTTTGGAAATGCTTCAGCAAATAAAAGCACATGTGAAATAAATGAAAAAAAAAAATTACCGCTTTCTAGCTGACATGAGTTGAAACCTGTGACCAGATGGATATATTTCCTACAGAATAAAATATTGACTCATTCACTGGATTGAATATTTCTACAATGTATATATAGATCACAATATCACTTTGTACCCATAAATATACATGACAATTATTTGTCAATTAAATACATGAATAAATTCTAACCCAGAGTTTCTTAATAATGATTGCATATAAGAAGCTTCTGGGAGGCCTTGAAACTGTGCTGGTATCTATGTCACAAGGGCAAGTTCCCATAATAGGTGTAGGCTGGGAAGGAACATAGAATTCTGCAATGAGTAACGAAATTCTCAATTTATCTCTGGAGTCTAACCTGAGGGAAGCCCCCTTTGCACCACCTTCAGGTTGTAGGATAGATAGTGAATGAAAGGGAGAAAAGCTGGCCTTAACTTGTAGGCTGCAGACCCGCATCCCTATTCATCTCTTACTGACCTGCCACTTTGTGGTTCTAGGAAGATTACATACAAGCCATGTAGACTGCCTAGAATACGTGCTCCCTGCAACTTGGCTCCCTAGCCGAGCTTTCAGGGAACATGAAATCTGTGACAAAAGGCTGTGTCTGACAATCATTGCTAAATTCATAGATCATTGAAGCTTATCGAAGGAAAGAATTGCTAAATGTGGATTACAACCTGATCTTCCAAAAGATCTTCCGTGTCTCCCATCCCCCTCTTGTCAGTCTCCCCATGGTAATGCTGCCAGAGGAGTCTTGATCTCATGACACCTCTGCGTGAAAAGCCTAAATTCTTAGCATGGAATCCATGACACGCCCTTCGTCTTCTCTCCTTCCTCATCTCTCACTGTCTCCCACACTGAGTGCTCCCAGCAGCTCCACTGAACTGCTGACTTTCCTTGTCCCTTTGATTGCCTGACTCACCCTGACATTCCTACGCCTCAGGAAGCCTGGTCTGCCTGGGGTGCCTTTCTTCCTTCTTGTGCTTCTTCAGTTCACACTTCTTTTTTAAGAACCCACTAAAATGGCCCCTCCTTTGGAAAACGCCTCTGCTGTCTTCAGGGAGGTTATTAAATACATACGTAAATTCTAACCCAGAGTGGCTTAATAGTGATTGCGTATAAGAAACTTCTGGGAGGCCTTGAAACTGTGCTGTCATCTATGTCGCAAGAGTAGATGTCTCTTACATCTGTAAATGTAAAACATCAATTACATTTATGTTTTATTTGTGGCTGTGGAGTCAGCCTAATTTCAAATTGTGTTTTCATCGCTTACATGCCTTTCAACTTTGAAAACACTGCGTAATCTTACTAAGCACTATTTTCTTAATCTGTAAAACAAAATAAAGCAAAAAGAATAATAACAGATGTCGCAAGAGTAGTCTAGTGCCACTCAGACTGCCTGAGTTCAAATTCTAGTTTGTCATTTATTAGCTGTGTGAACCTGGATGAGCTACTTTGTTGTACCTCAGTATGCTCATAGGCAAAAAGGGTTTAACAATTGTACTTCTTTCAGAAGGTTCAGGAAAATACTGTATTATGCTAATTATTATGCTATATACTATATTATACTAATACACAGTATTACTAGTAAGTTTTTACTTTTTTGATTTTTGTTTTTCATTTTAGATCATAAAATTCTTAGGCCAGGAGCTGTGTTCCCTCTTCCATCCACTGTAATTTCTCATCTTTCCATCTTCTTCATCTCCTTCTTTCTTTTCCTCTGCTCTCAAACATTTATTGGAAGACTAAGCTGTGCCAGCCACTATGCAAGGCAGTAAACAAACAAAACAAAACAAAAACAAGGAGGCAAGATTCCTTCACTGAGAAACGAACTTCCAGAGCTAATTATTAATATAATTCCTGACAGGGCAGTTACTTTAGGGACAAAGAGATGAATGGCAGTGCAGCTGTGGAGGAAGAAGTGGCATTCCTGACAGAGCTCATGTGAGGGGCATCATACAGATCAATATTTTGTCTGAGTGGAAATGAGATAGACAAATGCGGGGAGCATTCAGGAAAGGACAGAGACAGCGGAGGTGCGTGAAGGGCACACAGTGGACTGTCATTTGTCTTTGCCAAAGCTGCCCAGCGGTGTGGAGGACTGGGAGTTGTGGGTGGAGAGTATCCGGGCCAGGCCTGTTGGAAGAGCCTTCGATGCCACGCCAAAATCTTTGCATTATTTTGTTCTCAAACAACCAAATAAAGGATTTTAAGTGACATAACCATTTTTTTTTCCTGCTTCCATGTATAGAACTGTGTGAGAGAGGAAGAGAGAGAGAGAGAAAGAGAGAGAGAGAGAGAGAAAGGGAGAAAGGAAGGGAGAAGAGAGGCATTAAGGAGTTGGGAACTGAGTAACATTTTCAGACCAGGAAAGATGAAGATTTGGACTAAGTTTTAAGTGTGAGAATATTTGCTGAACACACAAGGGAGGTATTTAATAGAGTAATGTAGTACTGGACTCAGTAGCCTTATTCCTGCTTTCTCTCTCTCTCTCTCTCTCTCTCTCTCTCTCTCTCTCTCTCTCTTTCTCTCTCCAGATTAATGCCACAAGTGTTTTCTTGCTCACTCCAAAAGTGTTGATGCAATTTCTTGCTGTCACTTAGAGTTCACTGTCTTCATTATAATTGTGTTTTTATCTCTTTGGCTCCAACCCTTTATGCAAGGGCTTCAAAGAATGGTTTGTTCTGCTTTCTGGTTTTATGTCTTTTTATTACACCATAGTGCAGTCTTAAAAACCCTTAGTCTTTAACATTTCCAAAACAATCTGCAAATATTAGCTAACCAATTCACATCTTGACCCCGGGAGGCTGGGTCAGTGTGATTATTTTGGCTTTACAGATGAGCGAGCTGGATGGGGAAGGTTAAGGGATTTGCTTGAGTTTGCAAAATAAAGCAGAGAGCAAGTGCATCATTCACAAGAGGATCATTCCTGACTGATCATATTTCTGTTCTTGAGAAGCAGCTGGTAGAAAACGGGAGGATGGTGTGGGTCAGGGGAAGTCAGAGGATAATTTTATGGTCTTGGGCAAGACACATCATGAACATGAGCGGGTTTCCTCACTGGATATAATTATCTATTTATATGTCTCCTGCCCGTTGAATGATTCCTGAGGAAAGACAGAGACAAAAACTCAATGTTATAGTAAGCACAATACCTGACATATAGTGTATGTTTAGTAACAATATATGTGTCTAGAATTTAGAAGGTGATGGAAACACAGACTGCTTTTCCTCCCCAAGCGTTTCTACCTGACTAGAGTATGATGAAGCGTATTAGTCATATTTACATTTATGTTTTATTTGTGGCTGTGGAGTCAGCCTAATTTTAAATTGTGTTTTCATTGCTTACATGCCTTTCAACTTTGAAAACACTGCGTAATCTTACTAAGCACTATTTTCTTAATCTATAAAACAAAATAAAGCAAAAAGAGTAATAACAGTATCGACTCATAGAGTTTGTGTTGTGTCAGTGGGACTGAAACGATCTGTTCTCATTACTTCGGTTCCCACTGATTCAACAATTCTGTGAAGCCGTCAATCCGTCCTGTCTTGAATCTATGTATACACAAAAGCATTACTTTTCGTTCTTATTTTGTATTTATTTATTTATTATTTATTTTATTTTATTTATTTATTTATTTTGAGATGGAGTCTCGCTTTGTCGCCCAGGCTGGAGTGCAGTGGCCGGATCTCAGCTCACTGCAAGCTCCGCCTCCCGGGTTTACGCCATTCTCCTGCCTCAGACTCCCGAGTAGCTGGGACTACAGGCGCCCGCCACCTCGCCTGGCTAGTTTTTTGTATTTTAGTAGAGACGGGGTTTCACCGTGTTAGCCAGGATGGTCTCAATCTCCTGACCTTGTGATCCACCCACCTCGGCCTCCCAAAGTGCTGGGATTACAGGCATGAGCCATTGCACCCAGCCAACAAAATACAGTTTTGAGGAAAATGGATCAATAACATATTTCCCAGAAGAAGATTACAGATTCAGTATGCAAATTTCTTCTTGAATTTCTTGTTGAAGCTAGAACAGAACAGCAGAAGCCATATGAACGTGGAACATTCTGCGGATTACCTCATCCTAAAATAAGAAGGAAGAGGAAAAGGAAGTTGAACACGCAGCAAAGAAAACACTGAAATCTTTTCTAAAAGTACCCTGTACGTAGGTGTGTTCTTTTGAAATTAGAAGTTTTCTACATCCTTGAGTGCCATAAGAAGATTTTGTACTGGATAGGAGGAAGTTAATCTTTTAGACTGTGCCATCCATTTTGGGGTTTGGAGTATCAGAAAAATGCTCATAAAGCTCTTATGAGTTGCTTTTATTTGGGGGCGTATTGACACCGGGGGGAGCCTTCTTATCAGTCTATTTCCTTGACCATATGGTACTGTCTAAATATGCAAACTTTCCATGGGCAATAGGCTATAAAATAAAATTAAAAATTATTATTAAAAGCATATTATTCTTGTCCCATCTACTTACAGTTTAAAAGCTCTGTCTTTAATCTTTTTTTCTCTCTCTGCTTTCATTATTAACTTGTACATACCTCCATTGCAGTAGACACATTTGAATTACATTTTCTGCTTGACAAATTTCCAGTTCCCTATCTTTTCTTAAAGGTAACCCTGGAACTTAGAAGAAGGCTTGAGTAATTGAAGAATCTCAAATATTTATTAAATTGGTTGAAAACTAACAATGAAGTTATTCTTTAAACATCTAAAAATATATTATTTGCTTATTGTCATTGCAACAACATGCACCCTAACTAGACTGTAAAATGCCTGAAGTCAATACTGTTTTCAGAGGAGTCGCCTCCAAAACCACAGCAAGTGATTTTGATTTAGATTTAGATTTTGCTTTTGAGTGAAAGAGAGGCCATGCTCTTTTTAGCTGAATTAGATTGACATGGCACGCTTTTGGTTTTGTAGGCTTCTAATTGGCTGTGGTTGAATTCTGTTTGGGAAATGGTTGATGGAGTTTGCATCATAAGCTAGTGTTAGGGTCTACAGATATAAAAATAAGTAATATACGGCCTCGGATATTGAGAACTTACAGGTTAGTTATGGCAAATGGCTTTTCACCAATCATCTCATAGTGGAAGTATAAGTGCCTTAAAGGAATATAGACATTAAAGTGAGTAATTAAATGGAGCTCATATAGGTAACTGACGGTAATGAAAACCATCACACAAACTAACAAAACACTAAAAAAATTAAGTTGTGCCTTAGCAACCAGAAAAGGAGCAAGAGATATTTCAAATGGAGAAAACAGCATGATCAAAGGTAAGGGCATATTGGTCTGAAACTCAAAATTATTTATCAAGAAGAGGTTCGCTTTGGCACATAACGGAAAATCCAGAGTTTAAACATTACTTACATAGATTAAAATAAATATCTTGTCCTTTCCAAGTCTCCTTTCTGTTATTCCCTGTGTGCTGCCCTTTGACCTTGGGCTCTCCCTTTCATAATTACTGGATGTCACAGTAGTTCTCAGTCTCATGTTACAGAAACATCAACATTCTTAGGTCATAAACATTATAGCATTGAGTACTCTTTTGGAAACAAGGAACCCTGCCTGGGAGCCCCTTATTCTATTGGCTAGAATTGTGTTATAAGTCAATTTTTCAATCAAACACTGCAATTGAAAATGGAACTTTTATTACTGATTCAAAGTAATTAAGATTTGCTAGCAGGGCTGGGTCTATCTTCTCTAAAGAACCTGCTACCAGAACAAAAAGGTTCTTTCAGCATGGAAGAAGTAGATGTACGGGTGAAGTGGGATTAGCTTTTTGGGAGCATCCAAAAATGAGTAAGTAAAGAGTACAAACAAAATGCAATAATAGGGATATTAAGGAACTCTGAGCAATTTGACATGGACAGACAATAGGATCATTTGTCCAAGCCAAATATAAGGAGTTTGCATTCTGGGTGAGATAATTTGGGTACCCAAATTATTTTATCTTTTACTAGTAAGAAAAAATGTGAAGCAGGCAAAATTCAAAGTTTAATTACTTAATTACAATGTTCTTAGATGCTTGAGATCCATGAGCCTATGTATTTTCCTTACACATATTAGGAGACAGGCATTATATCCACTTTTCACATACGAAAATATTGAGACTTGGGAGAATCAATATACTCAAAGCTTCATCAGCTAAAAAACAGTACAACTGAAATTTAAACTTAGGTTGGTCTGGCTCCAAAGCCTGTGTGGGTTCTAGTTCTGTGGAGGATGAGTTATCTGTGCATACCCCATCAGAATTTTATAAAACCAATAAGGAAGATATTGTGATGGAGTAAGTTACTGTATTTTTCATATGCCTCTTTCTGTCCCTGGTTACGACATGAAACAGAGTTACAATAGCACTCAAAGGAATTTTCTCTGAGGCAAGGAGGTATGGACTTCGGTGACAAAATGCTCTCCCTACCTTCCGTGTCCCTTCTTTGCTGTCCACCATGATAGTAAAATTTAAGTTTGTCTCTCTGTCTTCTGTTTTGAGGATGGCAGGGGTTAATAGCCTAGGGAGAATTAGGAGGGACACATTCTTCAGTCATGGCTACTTAAGGAGCTTGTAGATCTGGCAACTGGGGCTCCTTCTCTGGGTCCCCATACATTAGAGCACGTTACTCCATTCCTCCTCTGCTGTGCCCCATCCCTTCTTGCCCCATCCCCTGAGGACAAGGTGTTCATGGGACAATTGGACCTATTGAAGCACCTATCCAGAACTCACTTCTTCCTTTCTAAACTACTGTTTGGAGACTCAGGTCTCTGAAATGTGTAAACAGCCTCATGCCCACTTGCAGGTACACATGGATCAATATGCAAGAGTCTTTTCTTACAGACTAACCTGTATGTGTACATACCCTTCAGCATGACGGGTATCAAAAAAGGTATGTGCTTTCAGAAACTGGAGTGCTGTGGAGCTTGGCTTGGATGTAAGGAAGAGCTTGTCCACAGATATGTCCACCAGATCATCTTAAGATGACATGGTGCCAGGGGTCAAAGAGAAGGCAGGGGACCTCTATTCGTACTCTTGCCTCATGCCCTCTGAATATTATTAGTGGAGCTAAGGCTATCTCTAACTTACAAAGAAGAAGGAGTAAACAGAAGCTATACAAAGTTATATGGATAAGGGCCAGTACATTAGTAATGATAGTAGCTAACACCTATGTACCACATGCTGTGGGCTGTGCTCATTACATGTATTGGCACATTTAATCTTTATCACAGCTCAGTCAATAAACTGTGATTTGAATTTAACCTCTTGTGTTGTGCAAAACACGGCATGATTTGACAGCCCGAGAAATTTATAATTTAGGGCACCATTATATTCTCCATTTTATAGATAAGGGCCTTGAAACACAGAGATAAAGCAATTCACCCATAGACACCTCATCAGATTTATTCCCAAGCCATCCACCTCTAAGTCTAAGTCTGTGTTTTAACCATTGCACCATTCTTCCAGGTGGAAAGAAATGGAAAACATTTTGTCAGGAATAGGTGTGTACTTCATTGTCTTCTTGTGTCATATTTTTAGGGCCTTTGACTTTAAGTGGCAAGTTCTAGAACCTGAGAGGCAAAGAAACTCAAAACCGGCCTTGCTTCTGCCTAGCTCTGATCCATTTCCTACCCACAACCAGAGGAGCTCTTGTAAATAAATCTGTACCACCTCTTGCTTAAGAACCCACAGTGGTTCCCTATTGCTCATCAATGGATGGAATGCCAACTGTCTAAACTGACTTGCAAAAAGTTTTAATATTTGGTAATCTGTTTAACCTCTAAAACTCCAGTCTTTTCCTTGTCAACTTCCATTTCCATATTCTGCTATTTTCACTTCCTGACACTCATCATCTCTCCTTTGGGCATCTGCTCACAGGGTTTTCACTGCCCAGATCTGCTCACATTCCCTTACTCTCTTCTTCCACCCCCTTCTCCTAGTTAATCCCACTTCTTCCTTTTTTTTCCCTTTTAATTCATGTCCCTTTTTTAAAGAAACCTACATGGACCAGTCTTGCCTTGTACTGTATGTTCATTAGCACCCTTGCAATGTTCCGTTTTGTAGCCTTCAGCAAACTTGGCTGACATTGCTTGTTTATTGTCTGTGTCATATACTATACACAGCTTCATAGGAGGGACTATACATACATAAACTATACATAGCTTCATAGGAGGGACTATATATACATAAACTATAAATAGCTTCATAGGAGGGACTTCGTATTGTTTTTCACTGAGTCCTCCACAGCCTAGTACATAGTCTGTAAGCAAGAGTTGAACAAAAAACTGAAAACTGTCATTATTTAAGGCTTAAGTTAACAAAATTTCAACAGCTTCCAAAACATGAACTCCAATTTTAGTAATTAGCATTATGTTTTCTTTTTTATCCTATTTCTTTTGGCAATTTGCAATGGTAGGACTTATAGTGAATGCACACAGAGGAAAAAATAGTAGGAAAATAAATGGGGTGCTCCTGGACACTTAGGTGATGAAAAATACACAATTTTTAAAAATCAGGATTAGATTTAACACATTCTGACATGTTCAGATATTTTTTTGAAACCATATGCTTACCACCGTATTTTTCTGCCATTTTCTTTTCTTTTCTATTTCAGTTTTAGCAGACACATACAGTTCACCTCCAATTTTAGGTATGGTACAAGAAATTTAACATATTTTTTCAGAAGCAAGAAAATGTATTATTTGCATTTTCACTGACTTTTAGCATAAAACTACATACCCATGAGACATCACGAACAAAAAAAAAAAAAAA
>NW_016815128.1:1169466-1247663 GCF_001698545.2 Rhinopithecus bieti
GTTTATAAAAGTATGGAGCAGTATTACAGGGAATAATGAAGAAGGTAGATAAAACAGTGCCAAAATCTTACAAGTGTTTCCAAATATTTACATTTGCTTAGAGATTCTAGAAGAAATTACTGATTTAAGCATTAGGTAATGAATGAGCACTTTTAATAACAATGCAATACCGACACAAAGAGAAGCAATCGAAAGACAGCTGCTTCTGTTCTGAAAAGCATGTGGAGTGTACACATTTGGTTTCAAAGGATAAAATGAAATTCTTGCTGGAAAAAAAAAAAGAAAAGAAGCAACAAGAGACACAGAGTGTTGGGTAGAAGACAAAGATGAAGATTGATGATTACTTTTATAACGGTGATGCCACAAAATATTGGGACCCTGGGAGCCATCCTCAACCCAAACCTATAAGGTTCGGCTATCCATCTCTCATTTTCCTATAAAATGTGCACATAATGTTTTAAAGCTCTAAAAATTACTCTGCGGCATAGAATAAATAAGCTGTACTGCTGTTATCTCTACATTTCCTAAGTGCCATGTGTTATGAGGAGTAATAAAAGCTTATGGAGACATGGGAGGAATAAGAAACAGCAATACAACAAGACATAAATCCCCCAACCCTTGTCAGAAGGAGTAAGCCTGTTTGGCCATCTGTAAAATGGGCTTGTGTAGCTGAATGAATTTGTATGGTCCTGTTAAGATCAATCTATTCATTATGTAACAAATAATAATTTAATGAGCGCTCCTGTGAAACACAAATTATTTAAGGCTCTAATACACAATCCAAATGTTAGTGTCAAGGAGAAGATAACAATCAATTAATCATAAATAAATAAACACATGCTTTAAGAAAAAAAGTAGTCTATATAACACAAAGATAATAGAGTTAGGTATTAAAAAGTAATTGGTTGAATAGGGAGATGGTGAATTTTAAAGACAAATCTCAATTGAGTATCATTTGAGCAAAATGTGAAGAATCACAAAGATATGGCTATATTCAATTGTTGGGGAATACTATTATAAAAACCAAGGGCATCATGCAAAACAGACTATCAAATAAGAAAGAACCTGGTGTATGCTGGGTGCGGTTACTCACTCCTGTAATCCCAGCACTTTGGGAGGCTGAAGCGGGTGGATCACCTGAGGTCGGGAATTCGCCACCAGCCTGACCAACATGGAGAAACCCCATCTCTACTAAAAATATAAAATTAGCCAGGCGTAGTGGTAGGTGCCTGTAATCCCAGCTACTTGGGAGGCTGAGGCAGGAGAATCTCTTGAAACCGGGAGGCGGAGGTTGCAGTGAGCCGAGACAGCGCCATTGCACTCCAGCCTGGGCAACAAGAGCAAAACTTGGTCTAAAAAAAAAAAAAGTAAAGAAAAGAAAAGAAAGGAAGGAAGGAAGGAAGGAAGGAAGGAAGGAAGGAAGGAAGGAAGGAGAGAGAGAGAAAGAAAGAAAGAGAAAGAGAAAGAAAGAAAGAAAGAAAGAAAGAAAGAAAGAAAGAAAGAAAGAAAGAAAGAAAGAAAGAAAGAACGAACCTGGTGTATTCAAGAAAGCAAAAAGAGACCAGTGGTGTGTACTGAATGAGGAAGAAAATGATAGGAAGTATGTTTAGCAAGATGCAAAGGACCATGCTACATAGACCTTTTCAAGCCATGGTAAGCAATGTGGTATTACACTTCCTGTCTGGAGATGTCACTGGAAGGCTTGCACTGGCAGGTATCAATTTGACTTGGGTTATTAAAATGCCACTTTGGCCACTGTGTGGGAAATGGATGCAAAGCAAGCAGGAATAAAAGCAGACAGCACAATGAGCAGACAATTTTGGTGGTCCAGATGAGAGACCCTGGTGAAAAGCAGCACACAGCGAACAGTGAAGATAAAGTCTTATCATACTTGAGAAAGATTCTTGACATAAAGAAGATCAAAATTGTTCATAAATTGCAGGTAGATTCAGGTAATGTTAGAAATCAAGGGTAACTATATCTTTTGGGGCCTGAGATGTGAAATATTAGGAACAAGCCAGTTTAGGTAAAGGACAAAAATATTTCTGGTTGGTCCATGTTTGGTCTGAAACCTCCATCCGACATCTGGACAAAGTGGGAGCTTGAAACATAGCTGCTGTGGAGTTACCAGCATATACATAGTTTGTAGTGACATGCACCGGATAAGAACCCTACAAAGAGGGAATAGAGAAGGCTTCAGGGGCCATGACAGAGGCCTTCCAACCTATAGAAGTTGGGAAAAGAGAAAATAGCCTTCAAGGGAAAACAAGATCTAAATAAACATTCCCTAACTCTAGAACTGCTGGGAGGCGATCATCTCTGATCTAAGTCTCAAATATTAAGAAGTGTATATTCATCTGGCTTTTATTGTGAATGAACAGCAAAGAGTATTGAACATACTAACGTGAAAGAAGCATTTCCTTTTCTTCAATAAGCTCAATAACTGATTGGTGAGAAAAAAAGTCATTTTAAAACCAGAGTGCTAAGTTCAATATGAGATGCAGATCTGACGTAGGGACTGAGATTACCCAGGAGAAGAGAGATTAGCTATTTGGAGAAAGGAGACAGAGAGTGTCTCTTGGATAAGGTATATAAACTAGGCAAGAGTGCTCAGAAATAAACCCTAGGATACATGTCCTAGGTGAGATTAGGTCATGGGCCACATAACAATGTTTCAATGATGGATGGGCTGCATATAAGACAGTGGTCCCATAAGATTGTAATAAAGCTGAAACGTTCTTATCACCTAGTGACACTCTAACCTTCTTACCCATAGCACATTATTCATGTGTTGGTGGTGATGCTGGTGTAAACAAACCTACTGCAATGCCAGTTATATAAAAGTATGTACTATATGGTTAATACGATGCTACATTATATTACTTGATAATGGTAATAGCCAACTATGTTACTGATTTATGTATTTACTATCCTATACTTTTTATTTTTAATTTAGATTATACTACTGCTACTTTTTTTTTTTTTGATTAACTATCCTCAGGCAGGTCCTGCAGGAGGTATCCAGAAGAAGGCATTGCTACCGTAGGAGATAACAGCTCCTTGTGTGCTACTGCCCATGAAGACCTTCCAGTGGGACAAGACATGAAGGTAGAAGACAATGAAATAAATTATCCTGGCCAGGCGCGGTGGCTCAAGCCTGTAATCCCAGCACTTTGGGAGGTCGAGACGGGCAGATCACAAGGTCAAGAGATAGAAACCATCCTGGCTAACACGGTGAAACCCTGTCTCTACTAAAAAATACAAAAAAACTAGCCAGGCGAGGTGGTGGGCGCCTGTAGTCCCAGCTACTCGGGAGGCTGAGGCAGGAGAATGGCGTAAACCCGGGAGGCGGAGCTTGCAGTGAGCTGAGATCCGGCCACTGCACTCCAGCCCGGGTGACAAAGCGAGACTCCGTCTCAAAAAAAAAAAAAAAAAAAAAGAAAGAAAGAAATGATCCTGAGCCTGTGTATGAGCATAATGTGAGTCTGTGTCTTAGTTTTTAATTAAAAAAATTAAGTAAAAATTAATAAAGACAATTTAAAAATAGAAAAAAGCCTATAGAATAAAGAAAATACTTTTGTCTATGTGTACAGTGTGTTTGTGTTTTAAGCTGATATTACAGGACTCAAAAACTTTTAAAGTTAGAAAGTAAAAAAGTTCTGGTAAGCTAAGGTTAATGTATCATTGAATTATTATTATTATTTTTATTTTTTATTTTTTATTTTTTTATTTTTTGAGACGGAGTCTAGCTCTGTCGTCCAGGCTGGAGTGCAGTGGCCAGATCTCAGCTCACTGCAAGCTCCGCCTCCCGGGTTTACACCATTCTCCTGCCTCAGCCTCCCGAGTAGCTGGGACTACAGGCGCCCGCCACCTCGCCCGGCTAGTTTTTTGTATTTTTTAGTAGAGACGGAGTTTCACCATGTAGACCAGGGGTTTCACCGTGTAGACCAGGATGATCTCGATCTCCTGACCTCGTGATCCACCCGTCTCGGCCTCCCAAAGTGCTGGGATTACAGGCTTGAGCCACCGCGCCCGGCCTCATTGAATTATTATTATTGAGAAGGAGTTTTCCTCTTGTTACCCAGGCTGGAGTGAAGTGGATGATCTAGGCACACTACAACCTCCACCTCCTGGGTTCAAGGGATTCTTCTGTCTCAGCCTCCCGAGTAGATGGGATTACAGGCGCCCGCCACCACGCCTGGCTAATTTTTGTGTTTTTACTAGAGATGGGGTTTCATCATATTGATCAGGCTGGTCTCAAACTCCTGACCTGAGATTATCTGCCCACCTCGGCCTCCCAAAGTGCTGGGATTATAGGCTGAGCCATGGCCTCCAGCCTATTGACTTTTTAAATAGAAATTTAGCATAGCCTAAGTGTATAGTGTTTACAAAGTCTATAGTAGTGTACAATAATTGGCTAGGGTTTCACATTCACTTACCACTCACTCACTGATTCGCCAAAGCAACTTCCAGTCCTGCACGCTCCATTCATGCTAAGTGCCCTAGCAGGTCTACCTTTTTTTCTTTTCTTCTGCATTTTCACTGTACCTTGTTTATGCTCAGGTATGCTTAGGTGTACAAATACCTACCATTGTCTGACAACTGCCTACAGTATTCAGTATCGTAACATGCTGCACATGTTCACAGCCAAGAGCACTAGGCTAGACCATATAGCCCAGGTGAGCTGTAGATTAAATTATCTAGATTTGTGTAAGTCACTCTGTAATGTTTGCACAATGGCAAAATTGCCTAACAACACATTTTCCAGAAGGTATCCCATTGTTGAGTGATGTATGGGGGTGAGGGTGTCTATGTGAGGATTCACATATTGAAGTATAACCTGAACTAGATGTCCTCTTGACAATGATGTTATCTCCACCCTCATCAGGTGCTGAGACAAGCATCCTTCCTGTTGTGTATCCCTGTTTGATTATGCAAAGATGTGTGCCTGCCGGTGAGTGTGTATGTGTGTTCAATAGTATGATTACTTTCCACTTAATTAAAAAGATCAAATATAAACATCTAGGCCATTCAGGCTGAAGCATCTCAGTTAAAATAATTCATCTCTGCTTTGGCTTACATTCTCTGTGCACATCTTTCTGAATGGCCCAGTGGGTAAGGGCACAATGGTGTTAGCTCCAGGCTTGCGTTATGGTGCCCTAATGCACTGCGCATCTGCCTAAGTCCCATGCTAAATCCTTCCAGAACCACCATTTCTTCATACCTGATAATTAACAGCTAAGGCATTTAATTCCACGCAAAATAATTGGCTCTTGGGGCTGGGCACAGTGGCTCACACCTGTAACCCCGCACATGGAGAGGCTGAGATGGGAAGATTTCTTGAGCCCAGGAATTTGACACCAGCTGGAAAGCGCTGGAAGATCTCATCTCTACAATTTTTTTTTTTTTTTAATTAGCCAGGTATGATAGCACATGCCTGTGAGCCCAGCTACTAGAGAGACATAGGCAGGAGAATGAGTTGGGTCTGACAGGTTGAGGCTGCAGTGAGCTGTGATTGCACCATTGCACACCAGCCTGAGTGACAGAGCAAATACCCTATCTCAAAAATCAAAATCAAAATAATTATTTATTTGAAATTATTATATGAAATATTGTATGATTGAAAGAACTATTCATGTTATGCAGAAGGAATATGAGGCAAGAAGCAAAAAAAAAATGTTCTTTGTTTTCAAAATAAAAAGGTGAGGTGAGAATATAAGCGCACTGGGTTGCCATGGGAATCAAGAAAATTAAGTGAATACAAAGATGCAAAACTAGTGCACACCATGCACGAAGCATTCTTCCAGGCAGGCAACTCTTTTAGGTAGGAATTTCAGAGGACTGAAATTGAGACTGAGAGAGGTCAAGCAAAGGACTCAGTCACACAGCCCGCAGTTGGTGAAGCCAGTCTCCCTGCGCCATGTCTGAAGGCTCAGCCTGTGCTTATCTTGCTGTCCAACAATGCCTCCCGGTGGTCTCCCTTACCCTCCACGTCAAATCCGTCACACACCTTACTGATTTTAGCTTCTGATTCTCTCTGGTTCGCTCTAGTTTTTTATTACTATTGCCCTAATTCAGCGCCTCAGCAGCAGCCAAACTGGCCTTCTCCAAAGTTCCTTCTTTATTTCACCTGCCACAAAAATATGTGCCTTTCACAATGTAGAACCTATAGTCCTGCCAGTTTGAATGTTTTTCGGTGACTTCCCACTCTTCATGAAGAATTTCAAAACACATTAGGCTAGTGACTAAGACAACATGCAGATTGTCTTTAGCCTAGCTTTTCAGCATTATATGGTACAAAGAAGCTAATCTCAACTAATGCTCCTATACACACGTATCATGAATCATTGGTAAGTCTGAATGCATTCTGGGTACCTCACTTAAGGTGGAGTCTAAGTATTATTAATAATACATTATTTTATTTTTTTTTGTGCAGTGACTATTTTTGTGCTTTCTTTGTTGTAGAATGCTTTAGCTATTCTTTTTTTTTTTTTCCGACGGAGCCTCGCCCTGTTGCCCAGGTTGGAGTGCAGTGGCGCCATCTCTGCTCACTGCAACCTCCGCCCCTGGGTTCAAGGGATTCTCCTGCTTCAGCCTCCTGAGTAGCTGGGATTACAAGCGCGCATCACCAAGCCCAGCTAAATTTTTTGTATCTTTAGCAGAGATGGGGTTTCACCATGTTGGCCAGGCTGGTCTCAAACTCCCGACCTCGTGATCCACCCGCCTCGGGCTCCCAGAGTGCTGGGATTACAGGCGTGAGCCAGTGCACCTTGCCTTTTTTTTTTTTTTTTTTTTACACGGAGTTTCACTCTTGTTGCCCAGGCTGGAGTGCAATGATGCAATCTCGGCTCACTGCAACCTCCACCTCCCGGGTTCAAGCGATTCTCCTGCCTCAGCTCCACAAGTAGCAGGGATTACAGGCACCCGCCACCATGCCCGGTTAATTATTTTGTGTATCTAGTAAAGACGGGGTTTCATCATGTTGGCCACGCTGGTTTCGAACTCCTGACCTCAGGTGATCCACCCTCCTCGGCCTCCCAAAGTGCTGGGATTACAGGCGTGAGCCACGGCACCCGGTCAGGTATTCTCGNTTACACGGAGTTTCACTCTTGTTGCCCAGGCTGGAGTGCAATGATGCAATCTCGGCTCACTGCAACCTCCACCTCCCGGGTTCAAGCGATTCTCCTGCCTCAGCTCCACAAGTAGCAGGGATTACAGGCACCCGCCACCATGCCCGGTTAATTATTTTGTGTATCTAGTAAAGACGGGGTTTCATCATGTTGGCCACGCTGGTTTCGAACTCCTGACCTCAGGTGATCCACCCTCCTCGGCCTCCCAAAGTGCTGGGATTACAGGCGTGAGCCACGGCACCCGGTCAGGTATTCTCGAATATATTTAAATCTACATGATTTAAAAATCTATATTGAAATCTATGTATTTGTGTGTATCTGTAAAGTGTTTATTGAAACTGGATTTAAGAAATGAATATAAATGCCAAATTATAGCAGTGTTTATGGATAAAATGGAAAAATTTTATGATTTATTGAAATGAAGACAGGAACAATAACATGAATAATAACTCTAGGATAAGCAAATAACGTAGGATCGGACACATTGCTCCCATGTTCCTGATGGAATGTAGTGTGGTATACTGCCCTGCCGGGGGTGGGGAGGTACTGAACCTAGTATATGTTGTAAAATAGTAACTAGGGGATCTCTTATTACATGCTGTGACTTCTTCAGATCTAAATGAGAAGTTCTCATAACCTAGATATTTTGGAGCCTCATGAACCATAGTATCTGTAAAATCACATATTAGTCTGAAATTCAAACTAGCCTGGAATTAAATTCTATCAGGCTCTCTACGATCTCCTGAAAACTGAAAAGGGATTAATAGCAGAGGCAGGATTTCCTGTTTACCATTTTACAACATACAGTCTTTATTTATGTCTTTGAATAGGTTTTTGTTTTTCTCACTGACTAAAATGCTCTTGTGGAAGGCTAAATAATGGCCACAATGGTGTTTAAGTTTAAATCTCCAGAAACTGTGAATACATTACCTTGCCTGGTAAGAGGAATTTGTAGATGCGATTATAAGTTGAGGATTTTGACGGGACGCGGTGGCTCACGTCTGTATACCCAGCACTTTGGGAGGCCGAGGCAGGTGGATCATGAGGTCAGGAATTCAAGACAAGCTGGACCAACGTGGTAAAAGCCCGTCTCTACTAAAAACACAAAATTAACCGGGCGTGGTGGTGCATGCCTGTAATCCCAGCTACTCAGGAAGGCAGAGGCAGGAGAATCACTTGAACCTGGGACGCGGAGGTTGTGGTGAGCTGAGATCGTGCACCACTGCACTCCAGCCTGGGCAACATGAGCAAAACTCGGTCTCAAAAAACAAAACTAAAGAAACAAACAAAAAAAAGAAATCTATTTTTGCATAATAAGTAGGTTAGAAATCTGGTAGCACTTTTGCATATTTGAGCCAAAAATGTTACTGTTGTGATAAATGTTTATTCTCTACAAACATTGGCAATAACAGGAAAATCAGAGAGTGGCTGAAATTTTGCCAGGCATAGCACTCATCGTGTTCACTGTCTATGAACTGTAGAGAACAATTAGTTTGAACTCTTTTTCAATCAGATAAATCACATAATAAGGTTGAGCCAGGACATGTTGTTTGTCTAATTTGTTGAAAGCATTTGTAGCTGGATTTATGGACTCTTTGCTGTATTTGCTTCTCGAGAAAGCAGAGTGATGGTTTAGGTAGAACATTCTGGGAGGCATGAACCGGTGTCAATCCAAATAAATCTCTCCAATGCAAAGCAAGTGAATGGAATGAGCCATGTAGCTGACTGAGAGTTCTTTAAGTAATTGGGACATTCTCAAGTTTCCTGGAGCAGTTTTCTAAGGTCATTCCAAGCCTCCAATTTAGTCATCATCTCACTTTATTTTCAAAGTGTCTGTTTGGATGACACCTTCATTAAAACCATTATGGATTTAATAATGATGATCATTCCAGAAACTGACAGCTTAGTGGCATTAGGGAAAGATGGGCTTTTGCTAATTTATGCATTTTGGTGTGCTGTCAAGATGGAAGTCTGCCCAATTCACTCTGCCCCAGCTCATTCTTGGCATCTTTTTCTTTAACATGATCAATGTCATAACCAGCCCCCAGTCAACTCAAGTATTAACAGAACACCTTAGGCTACTGTAATCTTAGTTTCCTCACTGTCCTCACATCTACCAGTTTTCACTTTCTACAATTTCTAACTTAAAGATACCTTTCAATCCTTCTCCACTTCCGCTGTCACTAACTTCAGTAGCAGACATCAAGCCCTTCTAAAGTGCCATAGGCTGCCTGGCTTCCTCACATTTCCAAAGTCACCTGTCCAAGTCACACTACTCACAAAAATAAGCAAAAACAGTGAGACCACATTAAGGACACCCATAAATAATAAAAACATAAGAGTGTACAAACAGGTTTGGGACTTGTTTCAGAATTGAGATATAACAATGGGACAAAATTAGAAGTTCAGAAACAGTTCAGAGAGAGAGTTTGTATTTCTTTATTAAATTTGAAGACTTTTTTTTCTGAAAGAGAGGAGGTAACATTTCAAATCTCAGAAACAGGATGGATTTATTAACAAATAATCCTAAGAAGACTGTTAAATTATTTGAAAAAAGAAAAAAAAAAAAAAACTCTGGTACTTAATTCAATTATCTGCCAATGTAATTTCAAATTTAAAATATTACTAATAAAATTTTAAAAGCACTATGAAGAAAATAAATAACTTTAACCAAAGGATGGAGAATGCCTCTCTAAGAATAATACCATAGGGAAAAATCATAAAGAAAAGTATACCTAGATTCGATGAAATAAAACTATAAAATTGTCATACATTATAAAATATAAAATATTTAAAACCAACAGCAAATTAGGAAAAATGTATTTCAAACACATAGGAAAGATATAGAGTTAATATATTTAAATGACATTAATAAATCAGAAAGGCAATTCCTTAATAAAATGAGCAGAGAAGAAACACACATACAGACATACTACACACACACTTAAAATTTCATGGAACAGAAATGTATGATAAAAACATTAACAAGTCTTTAACTAGTAAAAGCAAATAACTCAATTTTAAAAAAATAATGATTGTTTTATTGCTTACCAAATTGGCGAGATTAAACATAAAATACATAGTGCTGATTCAGATATACTGTTCCTCCCACTTACATTGAACATATTCTACATTGTAGATTTTGAAGAAAATCTAAATTTAAAATCTATTTTGAACTTTCTTCTAGAAATTGGCTACTACCTAGACCAACTCTGCATTGCTGTCTCAGAATATAAACAGCAAGATGAGCAGCTAAAGGCGTATAAATATTTTAACCCAAATAACCTAGCACAGTGAGCCCTCTGCAGTGAGCCTCCAGCTGTACCCAGTGCTGGGATGGCTCTAGAAAAAAAAAAAAAAAAATGCCCGACCCACCCAGAATGTAAAACTGGGGCTATGGAGGCCTTCACCTCCTGTCTCCTAGTCTCTCAGTTCCACAGGCTGCCCTTGCTTCTCCATGAGGCTGCCTTCATCATGCCATAATTAACTCTACAAGCAGAGCATGAGTGTGCTTTGATCACTAGTTGATCCCTAACACCAACCAGAATGTCTGACTCTTTAGATGTGTTAAAAAAAAAAAAAAATGTGTAGTGATTTCATAGATAGTTTTGGCCATTCTTGAGCATATCTGTAAATAACTCAATTAGTTGGAAGATCAGGGCTCTTCAGAAGCATATTCACAGAAGCTGAAGTTCTCCTGAATGTGGTAAAGACACAATCATGACCACAGTTCGAAGCCAATACTTGAACCTGCTCAGACACTCTCTGTTGCTCACACCTGTGTGAGGACAAAAAGGGATATTAAGAAAAGCATCCATGTATTATTCATCTTTTTCCAGAGCTAGGGAGCTCAAGTTAGAAAACTCTGTGGCAGCACCACCGCTGAACAGTGTAAAAGGGCAGTCCCAGCATTATCTCTGTTGTTTGCAGAATGAATCTACTCCTGAGTTTCTAGGGTCTACAATTGGCATTGTCTCCATGATACTCAGAAGATATGCAGTTGCAGGTTGCAGTTGCTGTTGGAAGTCAACATTGCAGATAAAATAAAATACAAATACAAAATTGTATCCTAGGAAGGCCATTAAGAAGACTTTATTAAAATTTTCCTCCCTCTTTTAGTTAATATAAAAGAAACTAACAACCTTGGATTGAATGTGTCTTGACTAAGGTCACAGAAAAAGCTCCTTCCTTCTGTCCTTCCTTCTTGTTTCTTTAACAAAAACTCCTTGTAGTAAAGAGAAGGATCATCGAAGTCCCAAGCTCCTCAGAGCTGGTTGGTGGAGGCACTGAAGGAGGCCAAGGGGCTCAGACACTGATACAGACTTTTGATGTGTGAACAGGAACTAAGTATTTTCTTCACACCTATGGCAGCTTATTATCTACATATGGGTAGAACACTGTCTACATTCTAATTTTGGATAATTGAGAGAGTACACACTAGACCATTTTAGAGGAATCTCCTAAGTATTTCTACCTCTTATAATGTAAGCTCCAATGGGAAAATTATGGCAAAAGAGGAGAGAGAGAGAGAGATCACAGCTCACCTTCAAGTTATTTAACCAGGAATCCAACATGTTCAGAAATGTTTGTAGTAGTAATATGTGGAGCACAACCACTGGGGCAAATTTTGATCACAGACAGAAAATCCACCTGAGAAAGAACTCATCCTGAGTTGGTTATTAAAAATGGAAATTATCTAGCTCAAACTTCTGGCAGTTTATCACTGAGGACTCAAATTATGGATCCTTGGGAAAGTGGCTCACATTAGATATGAAAATACAAACTGCCCTTTCTCTAAAACTTCCAGGCACATAAGAAACATCCACCTCTAATTGCAGCACTAGGTTCCAGGATTTCATAATGATGGTAGAAGATGACAGTGGTTTGGACAGTTCTGGGACACACCTCTGAAGCACATGTCAGACACTCTGCAGGAATTCTGAGATGTGTTGGTAGTAACTGAGAATTGGCAGAAGAATCTTCTTTACCAGCACTCAAAAGGAAAGAATACTATGCTAATTCATCTGATACTAGGATGCTGATTGGGACCTGGTTCCAAGTATGTTGTATAAACGTGTCAACATGTCTTATTCTCATATCAGTCCTTCCAATTTAACCTCCTGATTCCAAGTTAATGGAGATATCAGAACAAGACTAGTTTCTTTCCTTTTCTTTCTTTTTCACACAGGTACCTGGAATGGTAACTGCATAGTCTTTCATCCAAACCATGATAGTTTTCAGAATGAAAAGGTAATCTGTGTAAAATTAAGCTAGAACAGTGTCTATGAACTAGAACAGCTCAATCAAAGGGATATATGTAGTCATTCTGGAATTTGGCACTAGCAAGTTCTTAGAATTTCAAAGCATACTCTGGCTATTAGTCAGGCAGACACTTAAGGGGATACATCATGTTTGTGTACTGAACATAAGACATATTCTTTAGCACAGTTTTGCAGAGAAGTCTACTCAGGGATATCAAATACTAACGTCAAAGTTCCTGTCACTAATAGTGTTGAGTATTTTTATACTGTCCATTGTCACAGAAGGAGAGGTGGTTGGGAAAGCAGAAATGAAGAATACCTATATTTTCTGGACTGATATCATCTAATAGAATCCCAATATCAACTATTCTAGTGTCTGTTGTTATGGTTAATTTTATGTGTTAATTGAGCCATGGATGCCCAGATATATGGCTAAACATTGCATCTGGATGTGTCTGTGAGGGTGTTGCTGAAAAGGATAAACATGTGAATCAGTGGTCCGACCCTCTCATCCAATTTGTTGAGAGCCTGAAGAGAACAAAAATGTGGAAGAAAGTGAATTAACTTTGCTTGGACTGTTTGGACTGGAATATCAAACTTCTCTTGCCCTCAATATTCCTGATTCTCAGGTTTTCATGCTTGGATTGGAATCTACACCATTGGCTCTTAGCCTCTTAGGCCTTTGAACCCCCACTGCTAGCTTCCCTGCCTCTCCTCCTTGCAGAAGGCAGATCTTGAGTCTTTTTAACCTACATAATTCAATGAACAGACACTCTATAATAAATCTCTTCCTAAATATCTATGTCTCCATTTTTCTATCTTTTTCTGTATATCTACACATCCTATTGGTTCTGTTTCTGTGGGGCATCCTGACTACTACACTAATACACTTTTTTTTTGTTTGTTTCAGGGTCCAAAGACACCTGTACAATCCTATAAGCAATGCTACAGCTCTTCTGCTTGCATTTTCTCATTTAATGAACAAAACCATTCAACAAAATGTGTTTTCTTTTTGTTTTGGAATACTTCATATATTTTCTATATTATATGTCTAATCCACATGTTTTCATTGACAATTGATAGTCATCAATCTGCAAACAACCCAAGCACAAAGATGACTATGAAAATCTGGTCCAGGAGCTGGTTTTTTGAAAAGATCAACAAAATTGATAAACCGAGTGAAGGTCCGCTGCAAGCGTGATAGAAGAAGAAACGCAGAGAAGGAATGAGAAGTTAGATGCAATCAAAACATTGATACAGGGCGGATACTCACGCCACCGGCACCCCACAGAAATACAAGCTACCATTCAGAGATCACTAATAACGCCTCTATGTGTAGAATAAACTAGAAAACCTAGAGGAAATGGATAATTTTCGGGGACTTACAGCTCTCCCAAGCTAAACCAGGAAGGGAATTGAATCCGCTGAATGAGACCGAATAGCAGGCTCTGAATTTGAGGGCAACAGTTATCTAGCGCTACCAAGCCAAAAAAAAGTCCAGGACTAGCAGATTCGACCATGCCAAATCTCTACAGACGTACAGAGAGGAGCTCGCGGGTAGCCGTTCCTTTCTGGTAAACGTATTCCAAACAAAGAAAAAAGGAAGATCCTCCCTGAACTCGATTTTACCGAGGCAAACATCATCCTGATACCAACAGCCTGGACAGAGATACACCAAAAAAGAGAGGTTTTTAGGGACCAATATCCTGATGAACCATCGACTCGCCAAAGAATCCTCACATAAAATACTGACAAACCGAAATCCAGCAGCCATCAAAAAGGCTTATCCACCTACAGAATGGGACGAAAATGTTTGCAAGTCTACCTCATCTGATCAAGAAGGGCTAATATCCAGAACCTACAGAGAACTCAACAAATTTACAAGAAAAAAAAACAAAACAACCCCATCGACTAGAAACGTAGCGGCGTGATCGGAGGAATAGACACTCGCTAAGCATTCTCACACGTAGCAAGCAGAGTCATTACGAAGCCAACAGACAGCATGAAAAATAATGCTCCTCAAGCCACTTCGCTCAGCAGTAGTAATGGCCAAACACACATCTAACCCAACATTCTGAGATGAGATACAATATCTTCACGACCAGTCTCTCAGCAATGGCTATACCCATCAAAACTCAGGGAGAAAGCAGTCAACTCAGAAGGTGCTGAGATACAAGGGGTACACATGAATGGTCGAAGCGGAAAATAAAGAACAAACAATTCTTTTTTATCACCTGCTTGGTGGGACTGTAACTAGTTCAACCATTGGGTGAAAACCCAGGGGTGATGTGGCGCATCCTCAAGGATCTAGGAAGCTAGACGCAAGGGTAGCATTTGATCCAGCCATCCCATCCTGGGGGTGACTACCCACGGAGCGATTATAGAGTCCTGCTGCCTATAAAGACACGGATGCACACGGTGATGTTATTTCGGCACTAGTTCACAATAGGCAAGGACTTTTGAATCAACCCAATGTCCATCCGAGTTGACGACTGGATTAAGAAAATGTGGCGTGTATACACCATGGAATACTATGCAGCCATATAAAGGATGAATCTGTGTCCTTTGTAGGGACAAGGATGCAGCTGGAAACCATCATTTTCAGCAAACTATCACAAGAACAGAAAACCAAATACCACATGTTCTCACTCATAGATGGGAATTGAACAATGAGATCACTTGGACACAGGAAGGGGTGTCATACACCGGGTCCTATTGTGGGGAGGGGTGGGGAGGGATAGCATTAGGAGATATACCTAATGTAAATGACGAGTTAATGGATGCAGCACACCAACAAGGCACATGTATACATATGTAAGAAGCCTGCACGTTGTGCACATGTACCCTAGAACTTAAAGTATAATTAAAACAAAACAAAACAAAAGAAAGAAAATCTGGTTCTGTCAGTGCTAGTGGATCCAGTGGCACATGCTCATCAAGGAGAGAGTACAAGGGATAAGCTCTAAGATGGCACGATTTTTCCTATCTGTCCTAAAAATATTAATCCTAACTTTTCATTATTTTGGTTGAGTGGTTAATGTATTTTAAGGGTGGGAGTTTAAGTGGGAGATAATTTTATAATGCATCATTGTTAGAAAGTGTTTCTTTGGGAATGCTTGTCTCATGTCGAAGGTAATTATCCTTTTTGAGACTTGATGCAGTTTGGCCCATGTTGCATGTTGCACACTGGCTTCAGTAGAATGAAGAGAACACCAAGTTTTTCAGTAAAATAAACACACCTACTTAGGAATTAGGTGGAATTTGAAAGTGAAATGCATGAAAACACCAAGTAAAATGACAAGCTATACTGTTCTCGTTGTATTTTTAAAAATTTTTCAGTTATATTGGGATGGAGAAGAACAAGCCACACAGTTTAAATTGTCTGTCTAAATGACTATTTGCCTTTCTCTCCTTTTTCTTCTAAAAAAAAACCCCTTTTAACATCCCAATGAAATATGAATTTAAGTCCCACCCACTTTGAAAATGGAAGTATTAGCTTTTTTTTAAAGAAAAAATATTTCTTGCAAGTTTTCTTCACTGATTAAATATGTGCTTTGGGTCTACAAACATGGGCCCAATTCCACATTGATCCCTTGAATCTGTGTGTCCTCATCAATTTCCCTTAACCTCTCTGGGCTTTGATTTCTTCAGCAGTTAAGTGGTGAGAGTGTTTACCATGGTCATCTTCTTTTGAATGTGTTTTTACATGACATATATAAAATACTTATCAACACGTGTGACACCAAATAGGTGATCAGAAATTTGATATAAAAGGCTACTCTAATACTAATGCTGACCCTAGTAAAATCAGTATTTCCTACTGGAGTGCCCAGGGACATTGTGTATCAATTTATCAAAGTTCTCAGTGCAAATGAAGATTCCTGGGTCTGATACTACACTGACAAAGCATAGGCTTGCAGGCGACAAGGCACAGAAATCTTCAGTTTAACAAGATCTGTGTGACTTTTTTATACACGTAAACATTTTAAGAAGACTTGTTCTAGCTTTCCATAGTAATCCGGACTTCATCACTTTTTTTTTAACTTCTAGTGATTTTTTAAATGTTTATTTATAATTCAATCTTTCAAACCTTTTATTTAGACTTCCATTAAAATGAACATTACATAAAGTTTTATAGAAAACAGAAAAAAAGCAACCATCCCAGCTGGGGAATGCAGCCAAAATGTTATGTTTTCAGTCTTCACAAATATGTTATCAAGGAAAACTACAGCAATGAAGCAATTACACACAAAAACATGGAAAACATACTAATTATCTAAATTGTTCAGGTGAGAGAATTTTTTTCTTTCTGTTTAATTTTACTTTAATTAACTGACTCATGGGCAGAAACCCTAACCTTGGTTTATCACATGATGTTAAAATCAAAGTTTTGTCTAACACAAATACCAAAATGAAATACTAGACAAATGCAACTTTGTTTTTCAAGCTAAATTTTCGAGAACTAGTTAGATGCATAAATGCTTTTCCCAAGAAATAGTGTCAAAGTGTTGAGGATTGAATATGACAGATTTTTAAAATTGTGTTTTATTTCAATTCTTAAATAGCTTGATCAGGATATGATTGACATGCAATAAGCAATGCATATTTAAAGCATACCATTTGATCAAATTTAAAATGTATCCATGCCTGTAAGATCACTTTCATAATTAATATTTTTAATATATTCATTAACTCTAAGAATTTCCATCTGCTATTTTATAATACATCCCTCATTCCTTAAGCCCTTCCCTCCCATCCCTAGGCAACTGTTGATCTTTCTCTTTCACTATAAATTAATTTGTATTTTCTTTTTCTTTTTTATTTTGTATTTGGTAAATGGAGAGATGAGTTTTAAAGAATCATTTTTGGGGCAGAGCTCTACTGTAAGTGCTGACCACCCACCATCGAGAGAGAGGTACTACTTTTCTCCCAAGTCAAGTTAAGAAGACAAGGATTTTACTGCATGCCTTCTGTAGGCGGGAGGCCATGGACTTCTGATGTTTGAGTCACTCTGGTGAGAGCCAACAGGTAAGAGGCTGAATAGAGCAGCTGAAGAAAGGGCTGGGTTTAGGAAGAAAGCATGGTACCAAACTTTCAAAGCTAAAATGTTTCACAAGTGTTCTCCCATGGGCCAGATATAGACAGCATGATCTAAAGAAATTCTTTACAAGAGGCGCCTCTAGAAGGAAGAGGCACCTGAGCAGGGAAGCTGGAGTAGAGTCTTGCATGCCTAGGGACCATGAGAGAGTCAGTAACAGCCAGCCTAAAGAGGGATGCTTTCTCATGCCAAGAAAAATAGAGAGAAACATCTGAGGGATTCTGCCCTGGGGTTTCATATGGTTTGGCTCTGTGTCCCCATCCAAATCTCATCTTGAATTGTACTGTACTCCCATAATTCCCATGTGTTGTGGGAGGGACTGGTGGGAGATGATTGAACCATGGGGGCGGGACTTTCCCGTGCTGTTCTCGTGATAGTGAATGGCTCTCACAACATCTGATGGTTTTAAAAATGGGAGTTTCCACTTTGGGAGGCCAAGACGGGCAGATCATGAGGTCAGGAGATCGAGACCATCCTGGCTAACATGGTGAAACCCCGTCTCTACTAAAAATACAAAAAATTAGCCGGGCGCGGTGGCGGGCACCTGTAGTCTCAGCTACTCGGGAGGCTGAGGCAGGAGAATGGCATGAACCCGGGAGGCGGAGCTTGCAGTGAGCCGAGATCGCGCCACTGCACTCCAGCCTGGGCGACAGAGCAAGACTCTGTCTCAAAATAAATAAATAAATAAATAAATAAATAAATAAATAAAAATGGGAGTTTCTCTGCACAAGCTCTCTTTTTTGCCTGCTGCCATCCACGTAACATGTGATTTACTCCTTCTTGCCTTCTGCCGTGATTGTGAGGCCTCCCCAGCCATGTGGAACTGTAAGTCCAACAAACCTCTTTCTTTTGTAAGTTGTCCAGTCTCTGGAATGTCTTTTTTAGCAGTGTGAAAATGGACTAATACAGGCTTTGGTCTTAAATATCTGCCACATGCAGGGTTTTGCCAAGTTCTAGATCACCACTGAAACGTCAGCCACATGGAAACATGCATGTCCCCCTTCTTTGCTTTGTTTCCCTCGTTTAACCCAGGAGGAGCCTTTATTAATTTCCTGTTCCTGCTGTAACAAATTAGCAGCACACAGTTAGTTGCCTAAGTGTGATTAACATACAATAAAAATGCATAGTTAAAGCATAACATTTAATCAGATTTAAAGTGTATCTATGTTTGTAAGACCACTTCCATAATTAAGGTATTTAATGTATTCATTAATTCTACAAATTTCCTTTTGCCATTTTATACTACATCTCTCCTTCCTTATGCTCTTCCCTCCCATCCCTAGGCTACTGTTGATCCTTCTGCTGTCACTGTCCATTAGTTTGCCATATATATATATATATATATATGCCTATATATTATGTGTGTATATAGGTGTACATATAGGCATATATATGTGTATGTGTATATATATCCTTTTACCATATATATGCACCATATATATATACACACACACCATATATATACCATACCATATATACATATATAGTAAAAGGAGAGATTAGTTTCAAAGAATCATTTTGGAGGTAGAGCTCTACTGTGAGTGCTTCTGGAGGTCAGAAGCCTGAAATGAGTCTCACTGGATTCAAATGAGCATTGGCAGGGCTGAATTCCTTTGGGAGATTTTAACAGATGATCTGGTTCTTTGTCTTTTCTAGGTAGTAGAAGGCACTCACACTCCTTGGGTTGGCCACATTTTCCATCATGAAAGCCAACAATGCCAGGCCAAATCTTTCCTGAATTCTCTCTAGAAGGTAACTATGATCACTACTATACCACCAACACTCAGGTTATCTCTCTGGTCCTTCCTCTTCTCCTTCTATCTTCCACTTATAAGAGCCCATGTGACTACCTTGTTTCCACACAAGTAATTCAGGATAATCTCTTTATTTTAAGGTCATAGAATTAACAACTTTAATCCTCCTTCTCTATGTAACTTACATTATCACAGGTTCTGAACAGTAAGACATGGACATCTTTGGGGGTCAATGATTCTGCCTACCACAGGATCAAATACTGGACTGAGGTTACCAAAATGAGAAAAAGGAAGTCAAAGTTTTGAATTAGAGTGGAGAAAGTCTTGACTGCAAATTAAATTCTGAGTACTGAATATTATATAGTACTAAATATTGGCAAGATGTTTTCTTTTTTTAAAACAAGTGATCAGAACAATCATGGAGCTATCCAAAATTTCATCCAGGGCACTGGAAAAATTAAACTCATGACCAGATGTAAAGAAATAATGGGAGACAAAAATTATAAAGTTATTCTGCAATCATATCTCACCACTTGTGTATGTCATATATATTAGTTACATGTATATTTCCCATGACCCCATACAAAGTAAAATAAGACCCTAACTGAATTAGCAAAAGACAGGTATCTATCACCGTTTGAAAACTGACAACATGTGGGCACACAGATGTGTTCTATCTGAAGGCATACAACATTTCCTTATTTATATATTTCTTTATTTATTTACTGTAACTTTTACTGATAAAGCATAGCTGTACATATTTTTGGAGTATATGAAATACTTTTATATATATGCACAATTTGTAATGATCAAGTCAGTGTAATTTGTCTTTTCTTTGTGTTAGCAACATTACAATTCTTCTAACTATTTTGAAATACACAAAAAAATTGTTAGCTATAATTTGCCTACTGTATTACCTAACGCTAGAATACATTGCTTATATCAAATTGTATTTTATACAAATTTATTAACTCCTCTTCATACCTCTTCCTCTTTCCTTTCCCAGCTGCTGGTAACCATCCTTCTACTCCCTACCTCATGACATCCACATTATTAGTTTCCACATGTGAGCAAAAACAGGAGATATTTGTCGTTCTGTGCCTGGCTAATTTCACTTAACATAATGACCTCCAGTTTCATTCATGCTGCCTCAAATGAAAAGATTTATTCTTTATTGTTGAATAACAAAATGTTGTGTGTATATACCAGAATTTATTTGCCCATTCATCCATTATAGACTCTTAGTTTGATTTCATATCTTGCCTATTGTGAATAGTGCAGCAATACACATGGAAGTGCAGATACATCTTTGATGTATTAATTTCCTTTCTTTTGGACACGTACCCAGCAGTGGGATTGCTGGATCATGTAGTGCTGTTTATTTTATTTGTTTGAGAAAACTCCTTACTTTTTCCTGTAAAGGCAGTAGTACCTTTCATTCTCATCAAAGGTGTACGAGCAATCCCCTTTCTCCACATACTCTCCAGTATTTGTTATTTTTTTGTGTTTTTGGTAATATTTTTTTCTAACCAGGGTGAGATAATATCTCATTGTGGTTTTAATTTACATTTCCCTGATTATTAGTGTTGCATTTTTGTATACTTATTGGCCATTTATATGTCTTCTTTGGAGAAGTGTCTATTCAGTCTATTTAGTTCTGTAGCCCATTTTTAATCAGAATATATACTTCCCTAATGCTTTATTCCAGTAGTTTCATAGCCTTAGATCTTATATGTAAGTCTTTAACCCACTTTAATTTGATTTTTGTGAATGGTGAAAGATGGGGATTTAGCTTCATAGTTCTACATATTGACATCCAGTTTTCTCAGCACCATTTATTAAAGATAATGCCCTTTCCACTATGTAGGTTTTTGGACTCTTCCTCAAAAATGAGTTAGCCGTAACTGTGTGGATTCATTCCTGGGTTCTCTGTTCTGTTCCATTTGCCTATGTGTCTATTTTTATGCCAATACCTTACTATTTTGTTATTGCAGCTTTTTAGTATAAAGTCAGGTAATATGATGCCTTCAGCTTTTTCTTTTTTATAACTTTTATTAGACTCAGGTACGTGTGAAGATTTGTTATGAAGGTAAGAAACTCCTGTCACGGGGTTTATTGTACAGATTATTTCATCACCAAGGTAGTAAGCCCAGTACCCAGCAGTTATCTTTCCTGCTCCTCTCTCACCTCCCACCCTCCACCCTCAAGTAGACCCCAGTGTGTGTTGTTTCCCCACCTGTGTCCACGTGTTCTCATCATTTAGCTCTCACTTAGAAGTGAGAACATGTGGTATTTGATTTTTTTTTCCTGTGTTGGTTTGCTAAGGATAGTGGCCTGCAGCTCCATCAATCTTCCCGCAATAGACATGATCTTCTTCTTTTTTTTTAACCACATAGTATTCCATGGTGTATATGTACAACATTTTCTTTATCCAGTCTGTCACTGATAGACATTTAGGTTGATTTCATGTCTTCGCTATTGTGAATAGTGCTGCAATGAACATTCATGTGCATACGTCTTCATAATAGAATGATTTCTATTCTTTTGGCTATGTACCCAGGGTTGAACAGTAGTTCTGCTTTTAGCTATGGGAAGAATCACCATACTGCTTTCCATGGTAGCTGAACTAATTTACACTCCCACCAACAATGTATAAGTGTCCCATTTCCTCTGCAATCTCATCAGTATGTTATTTTTTTATTTCTGACTGCTATGAGATGGTATCTCATTGTGGTTTTGATTTGCACATCTCTAATAAGCAGTAATATGGAGTTTTGTTCCATATACTCACTGGCCACATGTATGTCTTCTTTTAAAAACTGTCTGTTCATGTCCTTTGACCACTTTTTAATGGGATTGTTTGCTTTTCTCTTGAAAATTTGTTGAGTTTCTTATTTTTGCTAGATATTAGATCTTTGTCAGATGCATACTTTGCAAATATTTTCTCCCATTCTGTAGATTATCTGTTTACTCTGTTGATAGTTTCTTTTGTGTTTACTCTGTTGATAGTTTATTTTGGTGTGAAGAAGCTCTTAAGTTTAATTAGATCCCACTTGTCAATATTTAGTTTTGTTGCAATTGCTTTTGGTGTCTTTGTCATTAAATCTTTGCCTGTTCCTATGTTCAGGATGGTATTGCCTAGGTTGTCTTCCAGGGATTTTACAGTTTTGGGTTTTATATTTAAGTTTTTAATCGTTCTTAAACTGATTTTTGTATATTGTGTAAGGAAGGAGTCCAGCTTCAATTTTCTTCATATGGCTAACCAGTTATCCCAGCACCATTTACTGAATAGGGAGTCTTTTCCTCATTGCTTGTTTTTGTCAACTTTGTCAAAGATCAAAGGGTCATAGGTATGCAGCCTTAATTCTGGGCTCTCTATTCTGGTCCATTGATCTATGTGTCTGTTTTTGTGTCAGTACCATGCTGTTTTGGTTACTGTACTCCTGTAGTATAGTTTGAAGTCAGATAATGTGATGCCTCCAGCTTCATTCTTTTTGCTTAGGATTGCCTTGGCTATTAGAGATCTTTTTTTGGTTTCCTGTGAATTTTAAAATCATATTTTTCTAGTTATATGAAGAATGTCATTGGTAGTTTGATAGAAATAGCATTGAATTTGTAAATTATTTTGGGCAGAGCAGTATGGTCATTTTAATGATGTTGATCCTTCCTATTCATGAGCATGGGATATTTTCCCATTTGTTTGAGTCTTCTCTAATTTCTTTGAGCAGTGTTTTATAATTCTCATTGTAGAGATCTTTCACCTCCCTCATTACCTGTACTCCTAGGTATTTTATTCTTTTTTTGGCAATTGTGAATGAGATTGCATTCCTGATTTGGTTTTTAGCTTGGCTGTCATTGCTGTATAGGAATGCTAGTGTTTTTGTACATTGATTTTGCATTCTAAAACTTTGCTGAAGTTGTTTATCAGCTGAAGGAGCTTTTGCACCAAGACAGGCTTTCTAGCTATGGAATCATGTCATCTGCAGAGGTAGTTTGATCTCCTCTCTTCCTATTTGGATGTCTTTACTTCTTTCTCTTTTCTGATTGCTCTGGCTAGCACTTCAAATACTATGTTGAATAGGAGTGGCAGCTTTGTGTTTTGTGCTCAGGATTGCTTTAGTTATTTAGAATCTTTCTTGTTCTATATGACTTTTCTAATTTTTTATTTCTGTGAATACTGTAACTGGCATTTTTATAGCAACTGCATTGAATGCGTAGATTTTTGGGGAGAGTATAAATATTTTAGCAATATTAATTTTTTCCAACCAGTGAACATGGTATAGCTTTATTCCAATGTGCTCAGAGAAGATGCTTGGTATTATTTCAATTTTTGAATGTTTTAAGACCTGTTTTGTGGTCTAGAATATAATCTATCCTTGAGAATTATCCGTGTACTGAAGAAAAGAATGTATATTCTGTAGCTGTTAGATGAAATACTCTGTAAATATCTATTAAATCTATTTGGTCTATAGTTCAGATTAAGTCCAATCTTCTTTGTTGATTTTCTGTCTAGAAGATCTGTTCAATGCTAAAAGTGAAGTGTTAAAGTCTCCAACTATTCCTGAAGCCTATCTCTCTCTTTAGCTGTAATAATATTTTCTTTATGTATATGGGTGCCCCAGTGTTGGGTGTGTGTATATTTAAAATTGTTATATCCTCCTGTTGAATTGACCCCTTTATCATTATATAGTGACCTTCTTTGTCTCTTCTGACAGATTTTGTTTTGAAATCTGTTTTGTCTGCTATGAGTGTAACTACTCCTGCATTTATTGGTTTCAGTTGGTATAAAATATCTTTTTCCATCCTTTTTTTTTTCAGTCTGTGTGTGTATTTTTAAGTGAAGTGTGTTTCTTGTCGACAACAGATCAATGGTTCTTGCTTTTTCATCCATTCAGCCACTCTATGTCTTTGGATTGGAGAGTTTAGTGCATTTACATTCAGTGTTATTATTCATAATTTAGGACGCGGGGAGTCCTATTTTGTTGATGTACCTATTTATTGCTATAATTTTCCCTCTAAGTACCACTTTTATTGCATAGATTTTGTTATGGTGTGTTTCCATTTGTATTTATTTCAAGACATTTTTCAAATTTGCTTCTTAATTTCTTCATTGATTCATTGGTTGTTCAGAAACACTTTGTTTAATTTCCATTTATTTGTATATTTTCCAAAGTGTCTCTGGTGACTGATTTCTTGTTTTACTGAGTGTTGGCAGAATAGATAATAATATGATTTCAGCTTTGTATATTTTTTGTGACTTCTTTTGTCACCTAACATGGTCTGTCCTGAATAATATTCCAAGTGCCTGATGAGAAAAATGTGTATTCTGTAGCAGTTGAACGTAGCATTTTGTAAAGGTCTGTTAGGGCCATTTGGTCTATAGTAGAGTTTAAGTCCAATATTTCTTTGTTGATTTTCTATCTGGATAATCTGTCCACTGTCAAATATGAGGTATTGAAGTGTTCTATTATTATATTGCAGTCTATCTCTCCATTTAGATTTATTAATATTTGCTTCACATACTTTGGGTCTTAGTTGCATATATATCTAATATAGCTATGTCTTATTGCTGAATTGATACCTTTATCATTATATAATAACCTTTGTCTCTTTTCATAGTTTTTCAATTAGAGTTTATTTTACCTAAGTATAGCTACTCCTGCTCTTTTTGGGTTAATGTGCATGGAATATCTTTTTCTGTCTTTTCACTTTTAGTCTATGTGTCTTTATAGCTGAGGCAGCGTACAGCTGAGTATTGTTTTTTAATTCTTTAAGCCACTCTGTGTTTTAGTTTTACAATTTAGTCAATTTACTTTCAGCGTTGTTATTGATAGGTGAGATGTTAGTATTTTCATATTGTTACTTATTTGCAAGTTATTATGTAACTCCTCTGTTTCTTCATTCCTTACTGTCTTCTTTTATGCTTAAGTGATTTTCTCTGGTAGTAGTTTTGATTTGTTGCTTTTTATTTTTAGTATATCTTTTATAGGTTTCACTTTGTAGTTACCATGAAGCTTACAAAGATAGTCTATATTTATAACAAGTATTTAAATGTCATACCCACTTAACTTTCATTACAAAAATGTTAAAATGTAAAGCACAAAACAAAACTACACAATAACTTTCTTCTCTCCCCAGATTTAAAATTTTTTATATTCCTATTTACACTTTTGTATTCACCATCTCCTTAATAAAAGGTTGTATTATTATAATTTTTAGCAGTCTTATCTTTTAGTCTTCCTATTTAAGATGTAAGTCATTTAAAGGCCATGATTATAACATTATTATAACAATCACATTAGTGTTCAATAATTTTTGTTTGAAGAAATTTCTTTAGCATTTTTTTGTAGGACCAGTCTGACAACAATAAATTCCCCAGCTTTTATTTGTCTGGGAAAGGCTTTCTCTCTCTTTCATTTCTGATGAATAACTTTTTTGTGTACAGTATTCTTAGTTGACATATTTCCATCCTCAGCACTAAGAATGTATTATCTCACTCCCTCTTGAAAAACCTGTTGCCAGGTGTGTTGAATCTCCCTTACATGTTATTTGCTTCTTTTATCACTGTCTTCAGGATTCTTTCTTTGTCATTTACCTTTGTGAATTGTGTTATATTATGTCATGCAATATTCTTATCTGGGTTGAATCTGGTGACATTTGAAGTTCCTGTTTCTGGATATTCATGTCTTTCTTCAGATTCAGAAAGTTTTCTATTATTACTTATTTTAATAAATTTTCTAGCCCTCCATCTTTCTCAATTTTCTCTTTAACTTCAACAAACCAAATATGTGCAATTTTGATGTTATCCCATAGATCCCATGAACTTTGCTTATTCTTTTTCACTCTTTTTTTTCTTTACTCTTCTCTGTGTATTTTCAAATTGTCTGTCTTTGAACTCACTGATTCTTTTTCGTGTTTGATCAGTTCTGCTTTTGATATTCTCCATTACATTTTTTTATTTAATTGATTGTATTTGTCAGCTCCAGGATTTGTGAGGTTTTTTTTAATTATTTCAATCTCAGTTAAATTTATCTGATAAATATCTGAATCAATTCTTTATATTTTATTGACATTTACTAAGCTTCCTTAAAATAGCTACTTTGAATTATTTGTCTGAGAGATCATACATCTCCATCAATTTAGAGTTAGCTCCTGGTACCTTATTTTATTCACTTGATAAAGTCATATTTCCCTGAACTTTTCTGATGCTCATGGGAGTGTGATAATGTCTGCTCATTGATGGATTGCTTTAGTTTTCACAGTCTGGCTTTTTTTGTCCCTTTCCTTCTACAGAGGGCCTTCCAGCAATCTAAGCCTACTGATTATTGTGTTTCCTGAGCTTGTGATCATCACAGCCATCTTAGTACTACAGGACACTTTAAGCCCAGGGTTTTTGTGAGTGTCACAAGGCTTCCAAGGTATGTGACTTTCCATCCCAGATGGACATGGGAAAGACATAAAGAGGGTATTGGAGCTGTGTGTGAATGCTGGAGAGGGACCTGAGTCGAGAAGACTGTTGTAGTGGCCAAGCAGGTCTCTGCACAGTGACGAACATTTTAAAATTGGAGATCTCCTTAAAGAATGACCAGTATTCTGACTTATCTTCACAATTAAAGATCTGGAGAAAGTGGTATCTAATGTCTGCCACTTGGCAGATATTTCTGGAGGTAGACTGAAATCCATTTAGCTTCACCAACTGCCTGAATTTTGAATGAAGTGTTATAAAATTTTATAAAATATATGTAGAATTGATGGCATAGCTACTTTTTATCACATAAACATGTACCCTTCCCCAAATAAAGCTCATATCTAGGCTATTTCATGGGAAAAATAATTTTACAAAGCTTTTAAAATCATTCATAATCATTTATATATTTTACAAAAAGAAAACAGGAGAGCTAGAGATAATGTGTTATTTATAATTACCTAGTCAGTTATTGTGTGAAACAACATTCCTGGAGTCTGCATGACCTACTACCCTGTAAACTGTTTTACATGATAAAAATAAGGCTGGAACACTAACAGTAAAAGAGGTGGTGATCCCAGTGAGACACTGACATAAATAAAAATTAGGGAGAAATGGATTCTTTAAATGAAAGTATAGTTTATATTTACTATTATGCTAAGCCTGGGGTTTAGCTTTAAAGTGCTGTACCACAGTGCTGTTTGTTATTATTCATGATACAGTCCCATAACCTTTAGAGTTTATAAATTATGTTTCCATATGTGACCTTACTTGACTCTCCATAACTCAGTGAGATGCACTTTATTAATCCTCATTTCACAGATGATGGAAAAACAAAGCTGAAAACCTAAAGGATTTTTGGAAATAAGTAACTCACTTTAAATGTTAGAAGGAGTATATCAGAGAAGTGAATCATGCCAAGGAAATGAAGAGACACAAGTGGTGGAATCTGCACTACAACCCCAGCACACCTTCTAAGTCTGAATCTCAGCCCATGTATTACCCACTACAATTGTCTCTCTAATGGTATTGAATTAATCAAGGGGTCAATCTTACAATAGGCAAAAATATAGATCAAAATATTCATTCATTATTTGCAGTGTACTTACCACTTGCTGATCATTGTGCTTGTCTGATATCATCTTTCTAATCCTCAGTTCTGCTTTATAATGTAAGTATCATGGTTGTCATTTTATACATAAGGCAAAAGAAGACTCCAGAATTACGCATTTAGTGTCAGACTCAAAGCTTGGATACTGATCTATCTGAATTTAAAGCTTATGGTCAGAGTCAGCTGCCGGTTTTGAGTTATATCTCCCTTAAAGAAAAACATTTGTCAACCACCTACCAGGATGTGGTCAGGGCAATTTTATAAACAGTCTTCATCAGGAGTGATTTCTTGCTTGTCTTTTCAGTCTTTACTGCAGTTATTGTAGAAGATGTTCTGGTGATCCTTGAAGAATCTTCCTCTCTTTTCATGACCAAGACTCAAATTCCCCCAGCTTCCAGGACTATAGTCTGTTGATGACTTATAGCTGAGTCTTTCCCTGGAATCGGCCTTCTGCAGAAGGGAGTTGCATCACCCAAATTTACACTCCTTGCACAGAAGCAAGCTGCAGCCAACATCTAGTTGATACAAAGGTAAAATGGCCCAGGATACATATGTCATTTAAGGACATCTCAAGGGCATATTCCAACCCCAGAACTCTGCATGTGACCAGCTGAGCCCTTTGTTGTAGCTATATCACATTTCAATACCTCTAAACAGTTCTACTTCTCTCACTACTTAGCGGCATTATTCCTGAAAGCACTTCCTAATGAACTTCTCACACACAAATTTTCAATTTAGAGCCTATTCCATGGAGAACAACGGCACTGGGAAGCGTATAGGTGGCCCTTGTCTTTGTAGGAGATACTGTTATAGACTTGGCTTCCTGAACACAGTAGAGATAAGATTCCAAATAATAGAGATGAAGTGATGACACATATCCACTAAAAAACCAGGTAGGTGCAATTATCTCAATAAGTTGCAAGGTTGGTGGGGCAGCCAGAAAGATCTGAGCACAGTGACTCACATCTGTAATCCCAGGACTTTGGGAGGCCAAGGTGGACAGATCACTTGAGGCCAGTTGTTTGAGACCAGCCTGACCATCATTGCAAAATTCTGTCTCTACTAAAAATACAAAAATTAGCCAGGCGTGGTGCACATTCCTGTAATCTCAGCTACTTGGGAGGCTGAGATTCAAGATAATCGCTTGAATCCAGGAGGCGGAGGTTGCACTGAGCTGAGATTGTACCACTGCACTCCAGCCCAGGTCCCAGAGTGAGACTCTATTTAAAAAAAAAAAAGACCTGACCCACTGAGAGCGATTGAGATAATTAATAGAACAGGGTGATTTCAGGGGCAAGTGAGGTAGGTGGATGTCTGGAAAGGTTATTGCTCAATTTATAGTATTAAAATAAATAAAACTGGCTCAGTACACTGGTAAAAAGTAAGAATCCTTCACCATTGCCAGATATGAGGCAGTTTTCAAACCAGAATTCATAGACTGAAAGGAAAACCAAGTCCTCATGAGGAAGGACCCTGAAATACCATGGAAACATGTGTCAGTTCTTTTTCCAATCATGTACCAAAGTGATCGTTGATAACTTATTCGGTTAACTTTACAGCAGAAGTAAATAAGAGCCAGGTAACACACAGAATGTTGGCCAAGTTTTGGCTCACAAGGAAGGCACTAGGTCCACAAACCTACCCAGTGATCATTACTCTTGTTTCTACATATATCACTGGATGGACATGCTTGGTAGTTGTAAGAAACATCAGTTCCTTGACCTGTAGAATAAATAGTATTATACTAGGAAAGGCCAAGTGAAAGTATCTGACACTCTCTCTCCTTAGTCAAAATAGTAAATAAAAAATAACATTTTATCATAGGAGGAGTGGTGGAGATTACTCCCTACTCTTAAAACCTAAAGCAGGGGTCCCCCACCCCTGGGTCACAGACCCATGCCGATCTGTGGCCTGTTAGGAATGGAGCCGCACAGCAGAAGGTGAGCAGAGGGTGAGTGAGCAAAGATGCATGAGTATTTGCAGCTGTTCCCCATTGTTCACGTTATCACCTGAGCTCCAGCTCCTGTCAGATCAGCGGCGGCATTAGATTCTCATAGGAGTGGGAACTTACTGTGAACTGCACATGCAAAGGATGTAGGCTGTGCACTCCTTATGAGAATCTAACTAATGCCTCATGATCCGAGGTGGAACAGTTTCATCCCGAAACCATCCCCCACACCTCCAACCCTGGTCCATGGAAAAACTGTGTCCATGAGATGGGACCCTGGTGCCAAAAAGGCTGGGGACCACAAACCTAAAGTATGCAGGGGTTGCAGTCTTCATTATAGTCTCATTTAGTGAAAATCCGGAATGATCTTGCAGGATAGCAGGGACTACTGAGAACACTCACAAGTAGTCGATCCTATTGTAGCTTTTGTGCCAGATATGGCCTCCTGACTGGAACATATTAGTTAAAATTCAGGTACATGGTATGCCGTTATTGGTTTTGAAAACACATTTTCCTATACCTATCGTAAAGGAGAACGACATGCTGTTAACATTCATATAGACAGTATATGTTTACAGCCTTTCCCTAGAGCTGTGTTAACTCTTGCATTCTCTGTTACAGTATACTCTGAAGCGACCTGGGACACTCAAATACATTGCAAAACATCACATGTGTCTACTATATTAAAGGTATCATGATACTGGGAACAAATTTGCAATAAGAAAAAGTTTTTTGAAGACTCTTGCACTCCCAAAGGTGGGAAAGAAATGCTACAAAGATTCTCAGACCTACTGCACCAGTGAAGTTTTTATCACTCCAGTCATGCTCTTTTCTGAGGCGTCCATTCCAGTGTAGATGTCAAATTATTGCATCTCACATCTTTCATCATGAAGAAACAAACACAATGCCTGATAAACCACATTGGGCTCCCAGGTATCAGGGAATTCTGAGAATACTGCTCAGGCTAATTTTCTGATCGATACGAAAGACTATAAACTTTGAGGGAGTCCAGTGTAGTAAAAGGTCTTGTAGCAGATCAAGGCTCTGAGGCAAGCAGCTTTGCCATTGAATTACATGCCCCTGCATACACTAAGATAGCTACGGATGGAAAAGATGTCATGTGTGACTTCTGGCAAGCCACAATAGGTGACCATCGGTCAGAATTGTGGTCATCTAAAGATTTTCCTGGGGTTTGAAAATTCACCTCAAATCTGACTTCCATGGTTGTTAGTGTAACACATTTTCTCTCAGGCTGTTCAAATACGGGGTCTCAGGTATTTTATTTTATTTTATCTTATTTTATTCTATTCTTCTATTCTATTCTATTTTTGCCAGATAGGCCTCTCCAAAGGCTGAGTGTCATGAACACATGGGGGTTCATGTGTTTTATATGTTCATGTGTTTTATTATTTCAGAGCGAGTAGCTGAAGAGCAAGTAGCATGCACCCAACACAGAAGCCAATGCCTTTTTATAACTCCATATCAAAAATTATGTCCCACCAATTCAACCATATTCTCTTCATTTATTCACTAAACATCATTAAGAGCAACCCACATTCAAGAGGAGAGGATTATGTCAGGACATGACATCAAGAGACAGGGACTGTCGAGGGCCGTCTTACAAGCTGCTCACCACTGGTGCTGTGTCCCCAGTAGGTAGAATATGCAGGAAAATAAACCAAAAGGTAGAAATAGGAGTGGTCTTGCTTATCATCTCCCTTGTGATCCCCTTCGGAGGATTTCTGCTTTTCTCTTTCTACAACACTAGGCTCTATGGAGCGAAAGGTCTGGATTTCTCTAGGAAGACTGCTCCCATCAGGCAATCGTACAAGAATATCTTCAAACCTTAATCTGTAGCTATTTTATGGACATTGTGGGCTTCCTGTTCCCTCAGAGCTGTAGGCAAGTGGCAGTACCATCAACCTGGCCACGGTAATTGACTCTGATTATCAGGGCTGTTGTTCCACAGTGGTGTGGTAGTGAAAGAATATATTTATCACTGAGGTGACCCACCGGTGTGCATCTTGATCTGTGCCCAGTTTTGATTATCGACAAGTACTAAAGCTACAGCCAAAGGAGAACATGATCAATAGTTCAGGACCCTAAGGAAAAGGGTGTGTGTTACCATGTGATAGACTGAAATATGGCCTCGTGGGAAGGGAAAGACCTGATCGTACCCCAGCCTGACACCCGTAAAGGGTCTGTGCTGAGGAGGACTAGCATAACAGGAAAGAAGGCCTCTTGGCAGTTGAGATAGAGAAAAGCATCTGTCTCCTGCCCATCCCTGGACAATGGAACATCTTGGTGTAAAACCGAGATGTTCTGTTTACTGAGAAAGGAGAAAACCGCCTTAGGGCAAAAGGTGGGACTTGCTAGCGCAATGCTGCTCTTTATGCACTAAAAGGTTTATGGAGATGTTTACATATGCATATCAAGGCACAGCACTTTTCCTTAAACTTATTCATGGCACAGAGATCTTTATTCATATGTCTTACTGCTGACCTTCTCCCTAGGATGATCCTATTATCCGGCCACTTCCCTTTTTGTAAGATGGTAAAGATAATGATCAATAAATCCTGAGGGAACTCAGAGACTGGAGCAGGTGTGGGTCCTCTGTATGCTGAGCGCGGGTCCACTGGGCCCACTTTTTCTTCCTCTATACTTTGTCTCTGTGTCTCATTTCTTTTCTCAAGTCTCTCATTCCACCTAACGAGAAACGCCCACAGGTGCGGAGGGGCAGGCCACCCCTTCAAACTAGATGGTTCCACTGGAGGTGATGGGAGACAGAGACAGATCATTAGGGCATTAGATTATCATAAGGAGCACACAACCTAGATCCTTTGCATGTGCAGTTCGCAATAGGGTTCACGCTCCTATGAGAATCTAATACTCCCACTGATCTAACAGAAGGTGGAGCTCAGTGATGAGAAGCAGCTGAAATGCCCACAGAGCTTTGCTCACTCGCCGGCCCCTTCCACTGTCCAGCATGTGTCGTAACAGGCCACAGAGTGGTACCACAATAAATCATTTATTTCCATAATAAATCATAAGAAAAGTTCTTGTCATTGCACCACATACACTAAGCTAGGCACCTTACATATTTTGCTTCACTTCATGTTCATGCCTGCATGTAACTGGAGTATCGTTTATACTTTTTTAGGGATCAACAAGTGATACCAAAATAAATTAATGAGATTGCACAAGTTCTCATAATTGAAACTAGATTTTGAAAACATGTCTTAGAAACCCCAAGGCCAATGTGAATTCTGCTATACCAACTTCTATAACATGAGATATGCAGTTTAGATCTGCCCAATTCCTGATACATTGCAGGACTCAATAATCATTCATTTTTGCCCCTCTCCTATATCAACCCCCAATAGCAGACTGCCATCTACTGAGAAACTCTTGGTTGATATTTGAGATAATGTGTGGAAATGAGGTATACAGAATCTCAATTATGTATGGGTTTAGGGGTATATGGCAACTTAGGGCAGCTATTTTACTTTGAATAATTGTGAAGATTGATTTTATTTTTTGCATTAATTACAGAATGTTGTTTAGTTTTGGACCTATTCAGAAGCAGCATATAGTCAAGGAATAAGACTCAAATCTGTTGATGCATTAGGGTAAATACTCTCCATATAGCACACGGGCAGAATTTTTTAAATTGAAAAGTTATTGTGATAGAGAATGAGTGGATTTTTCTGCTCTTCCAACCCCTTCAATATGTGGGCTTGCTGATATTAGAAAGGTCGTTGACATTTATCAATCACGCATGTTTCTATGTGGCACATTTAGAATCTGTAAATCATCCTTGCCCTCTAAAATATATATTTTTGTTGTTGTTCTTGATTAACAGGCATTTTCTTATCTCTAAATTAGTACTGGCTTGTTAAATTTGTCCATAGATTACATTCACCCTTCAGGCCCCCCAGCCTATCAAAAATGTTTCCCCTTATCTGATCCTAGAAAGCATTTTACCGGTGGCAATTTCTTCCTGGGAAATCTATTCATGATATCAAAATATTGTGGCTGTAACTATAGCTCACAAAAAAACCATAAAAAAACCATAAAAATGAATGTGACCTTTTATTGGCGCAGCTTTCTCTATTTTTCCTTTCTTTCTTCCCGTATGTAATTACCGTTAGAGCCCTGTGTACATAGATGCTGGGCATGTTGGCAATTAACTTTTGTCAAAAGCTACCCCTAGAAATAATATATAAATGAGCCAAATTTTTAATTCAACAGGATAGTAAATAGTAGTTAGTTTCATACTGCTTATGGCAGAGAGAAGTGGAAATGACATAGAATTTGGAATTGAACAAATGTAAGATTAAATTCTAGTGTGTTTTAGGGAGAAAAAGTATACGTTTTGAGAAGTAAAATGTCTCATTATACAAAGTCTTCTAAGCTTGTGTTTAGATAACAATTGGCCTAGATTTGCATAGTTGTATAGGTTTAATATTCCAACTATGTTTACTGTTGTTACCTGAGAGCATGATCAAATTTTAAAGGTACATCTTTGTGGAAATACATCCTTCTTAGGGACCTGGTACCTAATCCTCAGCTTAAAGATTTTCTGTTTTGTGAATACATCTTTCTGATATATTACATCATAAATATTGATCTGCCATATTGACTATCTTTTAAAGCTAATATGATGCATTGTTAAATAAAGTTATCAGGTAGAGTAGCATAGTAACTCTACAATAGACAGGGAGAAATATCAGCAGTGATTAAACGTGCAATTGCTTTCATGAAAAAAAAGGTTTCATTCATGGACTTCTGCCTGAGAGTACGACTTCTTGTAGCCTTGCCTTTAAAAAAAGCAAAGAGAATAACTTAACATTAACTAATATTGACTTCAAGGGGAGTGATATTTCTCAAAAACAGGAAGTTCAAAGCCTGGTGTCACACTGCTTGAAAATTAGTGTTGACAGGCCCAGATGTCTACATCTACATTGCGTGTTCTGCTGCAGAAAATATCCATGGACATCATGGCCAAACAGCATCATTTCTGCATCCACTTGGACCGTGTGCTTTTAATAAATGGCGCATCTGTTTAGAAGGGTAACGTGACAATAGTGATGTATTTTAATGACATACAAGTTATATTTTTTCATAGTTTCATTTTACAACCATAGCCAATACATCATTTAGACCCCTGCTTCGTAAAAAGAAAAAAAAAAAAAGCCACGTGTAAAAGTCTCCCTCAATTTCTCTTCTCTTTTCTACCATATCATCACCTATTATTACCATCTGTCTCTCTCAGAGGAAAGATGTGTCTGATGAGAGTCAGTATAGCAAAAGTCTATGAACTTGAGGACAAACAGGTCTGATTCTCATATTGGCATTTCTCTTTATAAGTTGAATTAATTTTGATTTGTTATCCAAGTTGCTGAATCTCATTTTCCTCATCTTTCAACTAATGATAAATATATGACAGTGTATAAGACACTTATATATGTGTCTTTGAAAAATCACTTCCCATATACATAAAGGGCTCAGTCATGGTAAGAGTAGTAACGGTAATAACTATATTAGGAGAGATGGCTGTCCAATTAACAGGTTCATTTAGAAGCAAGTCTCTCAATTGCATAACTAAGTATGACTAAGCATATTTCATAGGAATCTATGAAATGTCAGTATGACCGTATTATACTGACATTTATTATTCTTATGTCTTTAAACCATTCTGTCTTAGACTCTTTGGGACTTCACAGTATCCATTAGTCCTTCCCTTCCTGTGACTTTTGCTTGTTTCTTCTTCTTAATTTTCAAACATTCTACATTATTTATGTTACTTTCAGTTGATACCTTATCTCACTTCCTGCTGACGACAGTCTTTGAAAAAGGTGCCTCTGCTTGCTCCCTTTTTTAAAAAAAAAATCAGGTTTACATTTGTTTGCTCCAAGAGATAGCATTGCTTTCCAAATACCACCCACTTGTCTATAACTTCAAAATGTATTTGTTCATGCTCCCACTCTACTCATCTCTGGCAAATCTTTCCTAATTAACTATCTAGATTAGTAATTAACAATCAACAAATGGATGTCCTCTAGACACTTTCAACTCACCAAGACCTGCCTGTTGATAAGCTATGATCTCTGGGGATGATCCCTGACATGTCTGTCATCCAAACAATTACTCCTCAACCCCTCAACCTCTCCTGTTTTCTCAGCCTCAAAATGTGGCCAAACACATTAAATATATTTCTACTTGCAGAATGTCTATAATGTCTCTCCTTTCCTTTTCATTGGTAGAGGTGTTCCCTCTTTTTCTTTTTTTAAATTGTGGTTTCAAAGGGTACATACACTGGTTTGTTACACGGGTATATTGTGCAATGCCAAAGTTTAGGCTTCTGTTTAAACTCTCACTGAAATTGTGAGCATAGTATCCAGTGGGTAGTTTTTCAACCCTTGTCCTCCTTTTACCCATCCCTCTTTTGGATTCCCCAGTGTCTAGTGTTTCTATCTTTATATCGGTGCATACTCATTGTTTAGCTGCCACATGTAAGTGAGAACATGCAGTATTGGATTTTCCGTTTCTGCATTAATTCACTTAGGATAATCGCCTCTAGCTGCATCCATGTTGCTACAAAGAACATAATTTCATTTTTTCTATGACTGCATAGTATTGCATGGTGTATACATACCACATTTTCTTTATGAAGCCCCCAGTTGCTGAACACCTACGTTGATTTCACGCCTTTACTTTCTTGAATAGTGTTGCAATAAAAACACCTGCAGGCATATGTTTGTCCCCCTGTTCCACCTTTGTATTTTTGTTCAGTCTCCTCTGTGTTGTTATCTTCTTGCTAAAATCACAAATCTTACAATTTGAAATTATCTCTTTCTTCTTAGCAATCCATACTCTCAAAGCAACGTAGCATACTTATTTTTGCCTATATTTTTTCATTTTTTTTCTAGAGCACATAGCTCTTTAATATTACAAAATATATTCGATTAATATTATTTATTTTAAATAGTTTGAGGTCAAAATATTCAAAATTTCTCTTACTCCTGAACAATTGCACAAGTACAATTGTAAACAAAAATCAATTGTGATTAAATTGAGCATTTGTAACAAATAGTAAAAAACAACTTTAAATAGTCACTATGTACCATTTTAAACCAATTTCCATGTGATTTGGCCCGTGGATAAAAGCTGCAGAGCTAGAGGGTTATATTAAGTGGAATTTCTGATCCATATACTCCTCTTTGTTATTCTGTTTTTGTTTATTCATATTCATCTCTAGTATGCCACAACAATATTCATTTAGCCAAAACCACATTAAATATATGCTACAAATATTTATTTGAGGAGTTAAACTTCTATGATTTCCCAGTGGGGTACATGGAGAATCAAAAGAGCAAGCAAATTTGGTGGTGAAGAAATACCATAATTTTGGAATTCTCTTAGAGCTGGGGGACAGGTGAGAATATCAGGCTCACAGAGGTCTCAAAACTTGTTGCCAAGACAAAAAAGCCAGCCCAGTTTGTACATGCGGGAAACAAGGGAGTTCCCCCCTAGAATATTCACGGACCTTCCTCTAGACTGGGTCCCTACCCCAGCCCCTACTTACTGCATGAATTTTATTATTTTTTCCTCGACTGCATTAGAGTGGTTGCAAAACATCTATTATTATCTTGCTAAATATCTGGTGCATTCAAGTAAAACAGGCAAACAAAATATGTTGGCTTTGGTCTTAAATGGAAAGAGGCAGTTGTTAGGCTGCACAGAGCGGTTTGTTGTTAGGATACTATAGAGCCTTTCATAACATAGCTTTTCTTTCTTGCATTCATTCATTCAAAATAATGTAAATAGCACCTTCTATGTTCCACTAACTGCACTGTCCAAAGTGTCAATTTATAGAAAAACAGAATCTGGACATAGGCTATGTAAAGTGTACAATATGGTAAAAGAGAAAGAAACAGCATTGCAAGCCTTTCTCCTTGCAATTATATACTTGTCTACTTATCTGAATAAAGTCTGCCTCCCCCACTAGACATTAAGCCCATGAAAAAGGGGGTTGTCTCTATTTTATTCATCTCCTTGCCTATTAAACAGCAGTGTCTGAAATATAGATGTTTAAAATATTTAGTATATAAATCATGAATAACTAATTTAGCCAATAATTTTTTTAGCTATTAATAAAAAAATTCCTCTAAGTGAAGTTACCTAATGTAGTTATTGCTTTAACAGATAGTTACCCAATACTTTACTTATTTGGAAATTGATAACCAGACACTCATGACTCAGATAATAATATTATTCTTAGGTTCCAGTAAGCACTGATCCTCTTCAGTCAATCAATTGACTTACCTAATTCTGTCATAGAATCCTGGATTTATCCTTAGAATAAATATGCCACCACACTCTCTTGTAACTAGAAATAGTATAAAAGGTGTCCGCACAGGATATGCATCTTGGATCTTTCCTAGGATGGCATGACCCCATGAGAAGTTATCGCCTAACAGCTTCATTGGCAGATATAGGTCAAGTTTATAGCCCTTAGGAGAGCTGGGAGGCTGTGCCACATGGGTAAGCAGAGATATGGTCAGTCATCCTCTCAGACCCAGGTAAATGTCCTCTACCACATTTGTTGCTAGCAGACAAAAAATAAAAAGTGTTCTCATCCACATCTGGTAGCAATTTTTAAATAGAAATAACAATAAGAAGAGTAATGGTAATAATGATATTACCTGAATCAGATAGATGTGTAAGAGATTGTAAAATCATAATCTCTACAATTTCCAAGCCATTTAGTTCCCTGGCTGGATAGAACAAAAATGCAAAAGCATTTTTAAATATTGTTAAACATAATACCTTTTATATTATTAATATCATATTGTATAAAATAAAATAGCAATTAAAAATTTATGTAGAGAAAATTGTTTCAAAAATCACATTTGATTATGACCAGAATGTTATCTCACCCAACCACTTTTCCATGACTGAATCTATTCTGATCTCCCAAGAGACTATTTATTCTTTGTGGGAATCTCAGCAGGAAAGCATACTATTCATTTCCACTGACAATCCTCCAAATACTGTAAAAATAAAAACAAAAAACCCAAAACCGAAACCAAACCAAACCAAAATAAACCCATAGATTGTCTTCAGAACTCATATTCTTACCTGATACTCTGATTGGTTATCTGTTATTAAGAAAAACAATCTATTGAAAGTTCAGAAGAAAAGAATGTAAAGCTTCTAAAAGTATGTATTATTAATGAATCCGCTGGATAAATTCACCAAATGCACTGTGGCAGATTTTAAATAGTAGAGAGAAATATAAGTAAGTGGGCAGCAAAGTGAAAATAAAGGTGAGATATTTAAGAGTAGTGGCAAATCCAGAGGTATGAGAGATAATCAAAGGAAAGATGCTGCGGGTTGACACCATGGGAAAATGCAAGGGTATAAACTTGGGAAACTTCTTGTTGTTAAAAAAAAAAAAAATCCCGGCCGGCAGCGCTGTCTCATGCCTGTAATCCCAGCATTTTGGGAGGCTGAGGCGGGTGGATCACGAGGTCAGGAGATCGAGACCATCCTGGCTAACACGGTGAAACTCCGTCTCTACTAAAAATACAAAAATTAGCTGGAAGTGGTGGAGGGCGCCTGTGGCCCCAGCTACTTGGGAGGCTGAGGCAGGAGAATGGCGTGAACCCGGGAGGCGGAGCTTGCAGTGAGCCGAGTTCGTGCCACTGCACTCCAGCCTGAGGGACAGAGCAAGACTCCCTCTCAAAGCAAAACAAAACAAACAAAGAAACAAAAAACAAAACTTCCCAATGGGCATACAAAGAATCCCTGCAACATGTGCACACACAAATACTCATGCGCACTCTTCCAAATCAAATCAAAGAGCGTGTACTATTTCTATCTCTTTCAACTGTGTCGGAAACAGTTGTCCACCTCTAGAGGTACTGCCACTACAGTATTCAAAAGATGAATCTTGACATCTTCATACTGGATGAATTGGATGCTCAAGTAGATTAAAATATCATGAAACTGCGCACCACCACGATTGTATGTAAACCATTCTATTTTCTGGGTATCAACAGGTTGGGTACCATTGCTGAAATTTTCCTCTGTTTGATTTTGGCTACCACCTACATGGTCATAGCTACACATGGCCTTCACAAGTCTCATTCTGCAGTTATAATATTTTGTCATGTTTTATTACTGAAGGTATAGAAGAAGATTGCAGAACTACAATATACAGCCCTTGGGTTCAGTGAGGATGAGCATGTTACATTTTGCAGCTTACGAACCTTAAAGAGCTCCTGGTAAGCATGGGTACAAACTTCAGGTCGGTTCTCTAGCCCACCACTTGCATACCATGATTACATGCCACAATGGCAGGACAATTGAACTTGGCATGCAAACCCTAATGTTGATTCTGGTTCTATGATGTATGTGTTTCAGTCACTGAACGTGAAATCTCAGTTTCACCTTTTGATCAAAGAGAGAGAACAAAATTCTTACCTCATAAGAATGTTATGACAGTTGAATTATTTACTAGTTGTAAAACATCTTTTAATTGTTTTATAGGTAAGATATTGTTATTCATGCTACAGTTCTTTCTAGATTCTTGTCATGATGATAAGCTTTGCTAGCCCATATATTTTAGGTAAGAACTAGAAAAATTGAGTCTAATCATGTCTTCAGACACTCTACATAGATCTTAGAATTAGGTTTTCTATCTGAAGAGGAAAAAATAGTAACTCTTATTTTCATAATTTCATTAAAACAATTATATATGTATTTAACAAGTGTTGATCAAGTACTTGTTCTATCCAATTGCCTGTATTAGATTTTACATAAATGTGTTTGTACACATGCATACCCATATGTGTAAATATGCACATACATAAGACATAAATGTTTTACTTATGTGTACTTCATATATGCATATTTATCAGTATATGTAAACACAGAAAGAGTGTGTGTGTATTTGCATGTATTATTTAATATAGGTACCTCAACACAGCAAGTGTTCAATATATACAATTGTTATTTTCTCCCCATGGTTTGAGAAGATTTAATGCTTCTGGAGCTTAAAGCCAGGTTAGTCAGTTTTTGTGAGACAGGGTTACAATAAAATCTCCTATAAATACAGAGACATCAAAAAAAGTGACTGGTCACAAATTTACCTTCTCGTGGAGATGGGGGGTAGTATGAAGACATATTCTGTACACCAAAAATAGCACATCTAAATACACAGAGGCAAGAAACGTATAACACTTTTTTTTAGTTTACACTGAGATATTTAGCAAAATTGAGCATGTTTGCTTCAGGTAAATGTTGAAAAAGGAGCAAAACTCTTAGTTCTATACCAGCAAACTCAATATTACAGTGGCTTAACTCCTGTGTAAACATTAGGAGCTCAGAAGCCCTGGGCTGCTGTGACAGCTTTGCAGTCATCAAGGACGGGGGCTCTTTGTACTTTTCTTTTTTAAGCGTCAATTTGTATTTCAAAATTACCACTGGATATCCAGTCATCTCCACATTACAGGAAGGGGAAAAAGAGCAGATGTACATGAGCTGACTCCCTCTTGAATAGGCTGCTTTTGTGGAGGCTTCCAGGTTGGCCCTCGAATTATAGTCAGCCTATATTTAATAGAACACACCTTACTGAAAGGCAGGAGTATGTCTATTTTAACGGGGTGTATTGTTACCTGGATAAAACTATGATTCTGTCATTAAGGACAATAAAAATTGTTTAGGCAGTTAAAAGTCTTGGAAAAAAAATACCTTCAGAGATGACGTTGTTTCTAATGGTCACCTACAATACTACAGACGTTTTATGGCCAAAGTTGGAGCCATTGACCTATGATGTTTCATCTGGTCTCCACACTGAAAATAAGAAATATCTTCGTCATTAGAAAGATTACAAATCTAAATTTTGGAGGTGTTTAAATATTTGTCCAAGATCACATCAGGAGCAAATGACAGTGTCTATTTTTAACCTAGATCTTCCTGAAGCCACATCCTCATCCTACCGCATAACACAGTCTTTGTAAATTAATGCAGGAAAGACTCTCTTTTCCCATGAAAGGGGCAATACTTTTCAAAATTGTTGCATAACTAATAATCTAAATACTCTGCTTTGGCTGATAAATCATTGAATAACTTCACAAGAGGATAATAATGTATGCCTCCATAAAAAAAAGTTTGGGGTAATTATAATTTTACTTAATAGCCACTTAACTCATGTTCACTGGAGCATACTTTTCCTAAGTTGCCACTGCATATTTTATAATATTAATTCTGAATATTTTGGTGGTCATGAGGGCTTCAGATTTTCTCAAGAAAGCTGGAGTAATGGCTGTACTGGCACCTTTCAGAGCTCTGGGTACTAAGGTGCTGTAGCAAACAATGTAAAAATGGATGCCTCCTTCAGTCTGTGGCTAGTGTCATCCAAATTTACAGATACAGCCTCTTTCCTAGGACAAGGTTTAATTTCATAGAACTGAAACTATCTTTTCTCTTTCTTGGAAGTAGTTGCAAGACCTGGGTCTCTGTTTCCTGTTTCTTATACTCTAAGATACCCTAAAAATACAAGGGCTGTCCCTTCCATAAGGAAGGCAAAGCTTCTCACCTATGCTTTGGAGTTCTTTCTCTTTCACACTTCTCAAACTCCATTGACATTCTCTTCTCTCTCTGTTATATTTAGCCCTTCCTTCTAACTTCCACTTCTTTCAACTAGCTATAACATGCATAAATCTTTCCAATTTGAACACAAGCATCTAAAAAGATTTCATTGACCCTATGTACACCTCCAGCTAGGACTTCCCTCTTCCATTTCACAGTCCACTGTTATTTTAAATAGGTGCCTCTAACCTCATACTCCATTTCTTCTCCTCCCAGTCTGACTCCAATAGGGATTCTTCCCCATTACTCAGATAATAGCTCTGCCAAGGTTGCCAGTGACTGGTGTGCCCTTATTTCTTCAACCAAAATTGTTTGATCCTCACATTTCTTGAACCCTAAGCAAGACTTAACACAACTGATCACTTCCTTCTTTGAAACACTTTATTTCCTCTGCTGCCATCTTACCCTACTTTTCTGATTTGCCTTCTAAGTCTCAAGCTACTTCTGTTTGTCTCACTCTAACTCTTCTCTAACAGCTTATTATTTATTGGTGCCTCTGCAAACTCAATCACAGACCCTGTCCTTCTCAGGATAACTTTATCCACAACCACAGCCTTAGTTGGCATCTGTGCACAGGTGGAAGCCACATTTGTAAGTCAAGCTACTATTTTCTTCCTATACTTTCCTTAATTATCTGGAAGTCATGTAAGATTCAAGATATCTAAGAACAGACTCAACATTGTTCATTCTTACATTTGTCCACGTCCAGTATTTAAGGGAAGGCTACCTCCATTTTCTCAGTTGAGGAAATAGATACATTAGTGTTTCTCATTTTCACCTCTCATCAGAATTCAAAAACGAATTGTTTTATTAAGTTCACCTAAATATATCCCATCTTTTTTTGTTTTTACCCTCACCAGACCACACTGATCTACATTATCATTTTCTCTCATCTGGATGCCTGCAGTTTTCTCCTAATTGAACTATTCACATTCCCTCCTCTATTTGCGAGGCCTCCCTCCTCCTCACCCTTACCCTATTTCCATCTGTTCTCCATGATACAGCCAAGAGAATTTAATCTCACCACAAACCCACACACTGACAATGGCTCCACACTGCTCTGAAGATAAAGACCGAAATGCTGAACATGGCTGCGACTCTCTGCTTTCCCTGACCCTCACTTCTCTTGCCCCATCAGACACCATCTTCCCTGTGCCCACTGGGCGCATTCCAGACATTTGGAATTGATGCTGCAGGGTCCTTTCTATAGCAAAGCTCCTGAGACACAGGAGTTCTTCTCCTTTTGGTGTTCTCTTTTCCAACCCACCTCCAACTCAACTTCACCTCATTTGTGGACTCTGCCTTGACCTGAAAGACCTTTGCTAAATCTAGGAAGTTTTCCTACCCTCTGCACTAAGTCAGATCTCACTGTTATACAAAATAGTAGCAAGTGACGCTTGCCATACTGAAAAACAGGGAAAGGCAGCCCATCTTAACTGACGATGCATTTGTTAACAGTGTGCAGGTTCTATGATATAAAAACTTCACAAAGACAGGGCTACCTTCCTGTTTACCATTGTAGGTCTGGTGGAATCACCTTTCTGTTCTTCTTCTCCTGAGGAATTATTGTCCTATCTGTTCCTTTTTCTTTTTCAACAGTTTCTGACTGAAATGGCTTTCTCAAATTCAGAGGTTTCCGAAAGGGATGGGCTCCTTACTTCCTTAGTTGTCGTGAATTCTTCCTTACTGGCCATGTTTGTCACCCTGCTGTGACGGGTTCCAATGAGCAACCTCTTCCTTCCTTCCTTCCTTCCTTCCTTCCTTCCTTCCTTCCTTCCTTCCTTCCTTCCTTTCTTTCTTTCTTTCTTTTCTTTCTGTCTTTTTTTTTCTTTTTTGACAGAGTCTTGCTCTGTCACCCAGGCTGGAGTGAGTGGCACCATCTCGGCTCACTGCAACCTCTGCCTCCCGGGTTCAAGTGATTTTCCTGCCTCAGCCTCCTGAGTAGCTGGGACTACAGGTGCATGCCAACACGCCTGGCTAATTTTTTGTATTTATAGTAGAGACGGGGTTTCACCATATTAGCCAGGATGGTCTTGATCTCCTGACCTCATGATCCACCTGCCTCAGCCTCCCAAAGTGCTGGGATTACAGGCATGAGCCACTGCGCCCAGCATATTCTTCTTTCATTCCAAATCCAGTGAGGCCATAATTAGTATTAGTTTTGCTTACACTTTCTAAAATGGAGCAATATTACCTTTAAAATGGCAAAAATTGGTCTTGTGGGGGGAAATTTCTCTTTTTATATATAAATTACAGATATACATACAGTACGTAAATGAAGATATAGCATATCTGTAATATTAAAGTTTGATAAGGTGAAGGAATGAGTAGAGAAAATTATGTCTAAGAAGACTTCTTGATGGGAGCAATAATGAAAAAGATTGCAAAACACTGAACTAGATCCTGCAACCACTTCCCCTCATTTCCATTCCCTGCTCCCAGTAGAAGGAATCCCACTGCTTTTAAAGAGATGGCTTGCCAAGTCCCAGCACATTTGAAAATTCTTAAAACTTGGTTGTGAGCAGAACAAAGTCTGATGCAAACCATTTTTTTTGTTTTGTTTTTTATTTTAATTTTTTAAGAAGAAGTTTCACTCTTGTTGCCCAGGCTGGAGTGTAATGGTGCGCTCTCAGCTCGCTGCAACCTCCGCCTCCCGGGTTCAAGTGATTCTCCTGCCTCAGCCTCCTGAGTAGCTGGGATTACAGGTGTGTGCCACCATGCTCAGCTAATTTTTGTATTATTAGTAGAGGTGAGGTTTCACCATGTTGGCCAGGCTGGTCTTGGACTCCTGACTTCAGATGATCCACCTGCCTCAGCCTTCCAAAGTGCTGGGATTACAGGCGTGAGCCACTATGCCTAGCCCGTTTTTTATCTTTTTAAGAATGAGCTGCACTCTTCTGTGATGAAAACCACAGCAATGTCCAATCCCAAAGATTTTACAACCCTTTTAAACTAGATGTGAAACATCTACTTAAATTATATATAGCATGATGAGAATTGATCAAGTCTGCGAAGATTTCAGACATTAAACTTCATGTACATCTTTATACTCATATTTCTTTAAGATAATACATGCCTCCAATCAGAAGCTGTGTCTGACAATAAATAAAACAGTAGGCACATTTTATTGAACATCTACTATACAAAGACACTGGGGTTGTATTTTAATCTTCTAGACTGAAAATAACCCTTGGGTGTTGGTGTTATTACTCCCATGCTATAGATGAGACATATGAAGAGGCTATGTAAATGGATTCAAAGTTACACAGCTAGAGCAGGACAGGCCCAGGAGTAGAAATAAGGTCTGTTTGTCTCTAAGTCTCCCCACTTTGCATTATAGGATCAAACACCACACATGAGAATGGACTAATTCTGGTGTTTTAAACTTAACAGAGCCATGTCTTATCTGTTTCACGTGCTATCTCAGTTTATTCACATTTATGAAAAGCCATTTAGCAACCTAGCTCTGATTAAGAAAATCAATACCTGTACTTTAACTCCCTTCACTAGGATGAAAACTCTTCATCTAATGAATCAATAATCAATTTTTAATGCTCTGGCAGGTTGAGTAGAGAAATGCAGTAAAACTCTCAGAAGTTGGCTCTCATCACCCGGCCAATCCCATGTGGGCTAATTATAAAGGGTAAGGTAAAACTCAGTGAAAGATGGGAGGATTAAGCTGGGAATTTGTGGGGTGGAGGGAGCTTTGACAAGTCTGCCATAGCCTCCTGGACCATTCTGTCTATATCAGGTCAAAGAAAAAGATATCAACACACCAGGATAATTACAGACTCTCCACTGCTCTCTTGGAAATGCCAGAAAGGCACAGTGTCAACAAAGGCCTCAGGTGTTCTACTCTAGTGGGTTCTAGACAGATTTTGATTAAGGAATCAGATCTTCAGAAATTTATTTTAGCCAGAAGCACAAGATTTCTCTAGTCCATTTATTAGCATCAAAATAATACCACTGTGATCGTTAACTTTATGTGTCAATTGACCGAGCCATAGGGTGCTCAGGTACTTGGTTGAACATTATTCTCAGTATGTCTGTGAGGAAGTTGTTGGATAAAATTAACATTTAAATTAGTAGATTGAGTAAAGAAGATTACCCTCACTCATGTAAGTGGGCCTCATCCAATCAGTTGAAAGACTTAATAGACCAAAATGTCTGACCCTCCTCTGAGAAAGAGAGGATTCCTCTTGCTGATGGCATTCCAGCTGGAACATGAGTTTTTTCCCTGCCTTCATACTTGACCTGAAACATCAGCTTTTCTGGGTTTTCACCCTCTAGATCTCGGAATTTGTCAGTCTCCATAGTCACCTGAGCCAGTACTGTATAATAAATCTCTTTATGTATGCATGTATTATAAATAGACAGACATACATATTTGTCTATCTACATACATAACCAATTGATTTATATAGATAAAAATACATTTTATAGGTTTTTTCTCTCTCTCTCTGTGTATATATATACACCCACACATATATATGTATGTATGTATATGTGTGTGTATATATGTATATGTGTGTGTATATATATATACACAAACATATATATGTGTGCGTGTGTGTGTGTTTGTGTATGTTTGTCATATATTGAAATGGTTTGGTTCTGTGTCCCCACCCAAATCTCATCTCAAATTGTAATTCCCACCTGTTCAGGGAAAGACCTGGTGGGAGGTGACTGGATCATGAAGGCAGTTAACCCCATGCTGTTCTCATGATAGTGAGTGTGTTCTCAGTAGATCTGGTGGTTTAAAAGTGGCAGTTTCCCCTTCACTCTCTCTTTCCTGACACCATGTAAGACGTGTCTTGCTTCCCCTTTGCCTTTAGCCATGATTGTGAGTTTCCTGAAGCCTCCCCAAACATGCAGAACTGTGAGTCAATTAAACCTTTTTTCTTTATAAATTACCCAGTCTCAGGTAGTTTCTTTATAGCTGCATGAAAACAAACTAATACAAATGTTTTTCTCATAGATTTTACTTTTCTATGAAATCATGACTAATCCAGTTACCTTGTATTTTTGTGAATATGTCTGTTGTATATTCATGAATACATGATTTGTGGAACTTATTGTATTTTCTTCAAAAAATTATTTAGTCCTACCTGCACATAATAAAATCGTCCATTTTTCTGTGCTGTAGTCCGTGCACTCCAGCCTTTACATGGGAACTTCCTCTAAATGCAGATTCTCAAGTCATAGCTCAGATATATTAAATCAGAACCGGCATTAGTAACAGTGAGCAAGTGATTTGTATGAACATTTATGTCTGATAAATGTTCTCCAGCAAACGGAACTTGAATTTTAGCATGGCTATATATTTTGTGACATTAAGTATGTCAATGTAGCCATCTGGACTTCATTTTTTATATTTCTGAGGATTTGGTCAATCAGGTACTTAGGACAGAGCTTGACATAGAACAGAAAATCATTATGATATAGCTAGTAACAGGAGGCACAGATAGTAGTATAAGAAGTAACAACAACAAAATACAAAAATAATAGTGTACCAGGGAGAACCTTCATTTAGTAAGAAAGGATCCTGTATCTGGGTTTGAGTACTAGCCTGGATAGTTGAATGACTTTATGTCATTTTAGCTCCTAAGCCTTGTGTCCCCCACTTCTAAATGTATGCTGCTGGACTAAGTGCATTCGTGTGTCTTTATACAGGGAGGTTTGACTCTGCTTAGAGAGCAGTTGTACCCATTTCATCACTGACTTAGTATATCCTTCCTCAGCTTAAATGTTCTGCTTTAGACAGTATCTACTTGGCCAACCTGTAAGCACCAGAAAATGATAATGGGCATTACTTAAGCATGGTTGACATCAGTGAGGAGAGGAGAAGCCACCCACAGACACCTTTGCCTCTAATTCATTTCTAACCTGTGGCAATAGGCAAATAAGCAGATGCTTACTCATCATAGTTAACATGCTATAACATCACACCACTGAAACAAATGTCATCTGACACTTCATCATCTAAATTCTATTTCAGGATCACATTAGGGATACTCCTGAGGCATTGTCTTACTTGAAAAACGTTATTTCAATTAGTTGCATATCACTTTTTACAGGATTTAGGTCAAATGAGGGGCAGTACTAAATCCAAACCAAACAATATGTGTCTGCAATAAATTTCTGTTCCTGAATTATTCATATGTAATGGCATAGGTGACTCTTCAAGCATTCTGAATTAAGTAGAATTGATTTCTCACTTTTTTATGCTCTGTCGTACAAGCCTTTTTGTACTTTTACTTCTTCTTAACAAATAAAGTATTGATTCATCTCCACCGAACATGTTTTATTTAAACTTTGGTCTTTGTCAGCAACTTTGTCGTTGGTACCCACAATTCCCTTTCCTAACTTCCCAATTGTCTTTAATTCTGAAGGTGAAATCCATTAACCTGGCTGCCTAGCATGAAGTAAATGCAGAGTGGCTTAAAAATTTGGCAAGAACAATATCACTGTGACTTTTTGCCTTCCCTTTGAGTTTTACTCCATTACCACTCTCCACTCCCCAAAATATCCTTCAAATTTTATTCCATTTGGATGATTTAGGAATTAGCATTGGACTTTAATTGCATTGTGTTATTGGAAAACCATCAAATCTCTTCTTTCTAAATCCTTGAACAAGCACGTCTATAGGTAAATGGGTGCAGGAAACTGGGCAGAATAGTAATCCCAACATGAAGCACACAGCCTGAATCAAAATTAAAACTTGATAAATATTTGTCAAGAAAATGAATGAATTTAATTTTTACTGGGGTTTGTTTTGTCTTCTAAAAACAATTGACAGACTATGAGTCAGGAAGCAGAGCATCTAACTTACAATTATTAGTTCACTCGGTAGTACTCAAGTTTTATATAAGAATAAATAAAGTCTTGAAGAATTGAATTAATTAAGAAAAAAGTGGAGATTCAGGAGACTTTCTGTCCAAACCCAGATCTAATTATGTGTAACCCTGGCCTTTGGCCAAGTTTTTCCCTCTAGAGTAGGAAAGTACTCTGGACAGTATCTTCCTTGCCTTCCAGTGCTGGAACTGTGATTGTAACACATATATTCGCTAGTCTGCTTGCACGGGCTAAGACAGCCATGTTTATTGCCTGCTTTGATTCCATGCTTCACCTGGAACTTGGCCTTTCCTCCTCTCCTTGCCAATGTTCTGTGTGATCTACAACAGATCCCTCTGCATGGGTTTCAGCAAGCTCTTACTCGTACAGTCCATTGCAAACTGGCCACAGTACTTGGCCTTCAAAGCAAATTTTCCCTTGCCAAAGTTGCTGCTGCAGATGCCCATTGAGTCACACCCCCAGGTACATTGCATAGAGAATCCCAGGCCATTTTCTTTCTACTGTAGAACACTGCCATGTACGTAAATCAATCATCTGCTCTTTCGTCCTGCTCCAAATATATTGGTTATTCAGCATGCGGAAATCACTTTTCCTTGTGAGCCAAAGGCCTGAGCTGCTGCACAAGACCATGTCAGTTTCCTGGTTTTTTCCTTCAGTAAAGACTCACATGCACACGTATCGAAGACATTCTTTGTAATCTGTGCTACTACGATAGCTGCTGATGACAGAGGGGTGAATCGACCACAGCTCCTATGCTGGAGAACTTTTAGCCTCCAGCATAAAATGGTGGAGTACTAGCCTGGATGGTTGAATGACTTTATGTCATTTTAGCTCCTAAGCCTTGTGTCCCCCACTTCTAAATGTATGCTGCTGGACTAAGTGCGTTCGTGTGTATGGGAAGGCATATAAATGAAGACATTTCCATACAAACAGACAATTGCTTTCCCCATGGATATTTCCTACACAAACAGGTAATTTCTCTGGGCAATCACCTATATCAGCTATGTGGTGGAACACCAAGGCCCTCTTCTGCTTTGCGTTACACTCTGAAATCAATGTTACTAAGGCCACATGACCTTTTCTCTTATACATTTTGATGGAACAACTTATTTTCATTCCCTTCCCAGCTCTACATTCCCACATGAATTATCTAGAAGCCAGACCATTAGTCAAATATGAATACTAAACAATGGGTTCTACCCAAAAGTCCTTCTTCTGGTACTCAACTTTGCATTGAGTTAAGTTTCCACTGCCTGTGAATTTCTTTTCTTAGGGTGCATTCCCTCACTAATGTGTCCACAGTGCCTTTCTCAGGAAAAAAAAATGACTCCCTTCTTTTTCTCGGCAATATTCTAGTGAGGAATATGCACAAACACTTGCGCTGTTGACATTGCCTCTTGCCTTCTCTATGTTCTTTACCTTTACACCTAAATTATCCCTTATATCTGCATGGTCAAATACCGTGGACATTCTACCTGACCATTTTATAAATCGATTTCTCCATTAAATAGCATTTGTAGCATGACATTCCTTATTGTTTCCCAACCCTTCGTCCCCACATACCGCTTCTGCAGAAAGATGCTTTGATCACCAAATCATCTTTAAAAAGGTGCTTCTGACTCCTTTTGTTAGAGGATTCACTTTAACTTCTAGTTTTGCCTACTTTTTTCTAGAGCAAACCACAAACAAAATACCTGCAAATGGATTTCAAAATATGTTTAGAGGAGACCTCCCAAACATGTCACCTACACACAAATAATAAAAACCCATATCTGATACTTTGGAAAAAATGCTTAAGTTCATCAAGGTTGGGGTTAAATCTTGTGTAGAATGCGTGTGCTAGTCAGATTTTGTGGCCTTTCTCTGCATTTGTATTGTTATTCAGAGCCGAAGAAGCTGATCCAGGACTGCAGACTACTAAGTTGTGGCCCGTGGGCAAATCAAATACTCCCTCAAGAGGTGAGAAATGTGAATGAAAAAACAAATAAAATAAAGTAAAATAAAATAAGATAAAAATTGGCAGTCTTTCATGATTTACAGTCACTGTCTTTGGTGTAGTAAACCTAATCACATTGGTTACTATTTCACTGCATTTGCTGCTGGAGTCCATTAGAACAGTCTAATTTACACTGCAGTGTAATTCATCTGTTTTATTAAGGTTGTTCTTGTATTTATGTTAGAAGTAAAAGCAGCCTCTGGCTCAGTGTCATACAGTCATTCTGAGAAAATGCCACAGGGCACAGTAGTTAATAAACCTGGGAACTAGATTACAGCTCCCGTATTGTTGACATCTGACAAGTTTACTGTGAATGTAGTTACGTTGATGCAGAATCTTATAAAAATAGACATTAGCATCATCATTACAAGCTCATTGCAAATAATTGTAGATCCCGTTTATGGAGGTACTTAAAGTTCTTTGCATACACTTTATTGAAAATGTTACCATTTAATCTTGCCCCCATCTTCTTCCCAAGAAAACCTATTTAGGGTTAGCTTACACAGATGGTAAGAAAATTAACTCATGATAGAATGATGACAAATTGAAGATCGGGAGATTTCTCGGAGAAGGCAGGCCATCATTCCAGCAAGATTTGATATTTTCATAAAAGTCAGCTTCAGCTAGGCAGAAGCTTCTCTATTCTGTAGAAGGCTCAATGGTCAAATTGTAAATAACCTGCAGCAATCCCTGACAAGGCACCTTCCATTCAACTCCTTTGGTGGTGCCCACAGACAAGATATTCTTATATTGCAGAATGCCAGTCATTCTCCGAGCGTCTCCCAAGAACTTTGTTTCAAATAACTCATTATTTGCACTGGTATATGGATAGAGAATCTTAGTTTCTGAAAGGAAACAAACAAGAGGGAATATGGTAGAGAATAAGCTAATGCCAGCTGTAACTCTTAAGATATGGAAGAGGCAGAAGAAATAGAAGAACCAAAGTATTATTGAAAAATTGAAGACAGTTTTCGCTTCGAATTTTTCCACCTCACAGAAAGAATGTGAACTGTGGTGTGAAATAGACTTGAACTTGCATGCAGATATTAAAACTCACACTCCATGAGAAGAATGCTTTGAATAATACTTGGCATGCAACAGACATCTAATGAAAGATTTATCAATAGGATTGAGGCCACAGAGGACAATACAAAGAACTACCTAGCACAATGCCTTCTGTAGTATAGATTACCATCGATATTTGCCAAAGGAGTGGATAAATTTTCTCAGTATCATTTTAAGAAGACATTTACATGAACTACAGAGGATGGCACAAATGAAGGGAAAGATGTCAGAAAAAAAAATCTGATGAGTCCTGAAATCCATGACTACTTAGATTTCCTCATGATGTAGGAGCCATGAGGGATAACATGACATGGCAAAAGGAATAATTTAAATTCAGAATACCCAGGTTCTGGCATTGACTCTGTCTCTATCTGTTCAGTGACTTCAGACTGTAATTTTACCTGTCTCTAATGTATCTCTTCATTTCTGAACGAGGACATAGAAGGAGAATATTTGTATTATCCATTCTAAAACTAAAATTCCATGCTTTGACATTCACAGAAAAGTCTAGCATTTCAGATTTGTGACTCCTATAATTTGAGGGTAACCCTATTATTTCAATCTTCCAAGTCCTTTAAAGTTTTTTTACATGAATCCTTACCACTTATATTCAACAAGTCACCAATTCTTATCAGTTCTGCCTCCCAAGTATTTCTCAAAGGCGTCATCTCTTCTGAATTCCTACCGCTGTTTCCTTAGTTCAGTCCCATATTATATCTTGCCAGGATTACTAGTGTCTTTAAACTGATTCTTTGACTCTAACTTCACCATTTTCCAAATTATGTTCTGCATTTGCTGAAGTTCAGACAATTTAAGTCTTTTTTACATAAACTGGCAGTTTTGGTATTGACTCATCCATCCATTTTTCATTTATTTACTAAATATTTGCCACCCATTTGATCTTGAGAAAATTAGTAACATCCTTGATGCCTAAGTTTATTCATCTGTAAAATGAGAAAATAATAAAAATGTCTATTTCATTGACTTTGTATGATTATTAAATAAGTCACTATATGAAGAAAAAAAAGCTTAGAAAAGTGTCTGGCTTGTAATAACCACTGAAGGGTACAGTTTTGTGTAATACTGATACTATCACTCAACTAATGGTGCCAGGCACCATGATGAGCACGAGAGACAGACGAAATGCTAACAAGAACCTGTGGCTCCACCCTCATATGTTTGACAGTGCAATAATCACCTCCTTTAGTTTTGTCTATTAGTCGCTTAATCATTAGGAATAAAAAGCTATGGAGCCCACTTTTCTGTTTGAATTGCATATCAAATGGATCAGCAAACCTTGTCAGCTTTAACAGTTTTAAACAAATCACCACTGTATAGTAGCTGACACCACCATGTTTTCCCACTTGGAGTTCTGTTGGAATTTTCTAGTAGGTTTCCCTGCCCCAACTATTGCCCCATGACAGACTTCTCTGTCGCTGTCAGAGTGAAAGCTATGTCAGCAACTCAAATCCAGCAGAAGCTGGAGAAAAGTCGAGCCTTGAGAAAACTAACCAGGTCACATTAAAATGTGTAAGGCTATTTTCTTTTTCAGACAGCCCCCCGATTCCAATGGTACTTTACAACAAATGATTAAGAAAAATCAATACAAAACAAAATATCATGTCACACAATTATTCAATAAAATGCAACAGAATGGAAAAACCTCACCAGAAGAGGCCCAGAATACAAACTAGAAGAAAACAAGTATGATTAAATCAGTTCATCTAATTTGGTTAGCATTAAAAAATCAGGTAATCGAATTTGTCATAGAGAATAAAAGAGAATATAATATAATATAAAATAATATAAAAGAGAAATACCACATGGATATCTTAATAGATGCATAAAAATATTTGACAGATAACAACACTCAATTCTGATAAGAAACACTAAGTAAATTAAAATAGAAGGGTATATCTTCATCCTTATGAAGGATATCTAATATAAATTAACATTATTTAGCCATATGTTAAACTCCTTCCCTAGAAATTTTGAAAAAAAGGGCTGCTTTCTATTTAACATTGCATTGGACATTCTGGCCAGTGAAAGAAGTCAAGAAAAATAAGAATCATGTGAATCAGAAAAGAAGAAGTAAATTTACCTCAGTTTGCAGATAAAATAGTTTCCACAGAGATTGTAAGAAAACCTGTAGGAAGGATACTATAATTTAAAAATAAATTCAGCAAAGCTTAGAACACAAAATTAATATGCCACAGTTACTTGTATTTCTGAATTATCATAGCAAGCCACTGGATAGTGGAAATTAAAAAAACAAATTCAATATACATAAAATATTTAATTTATATATGTAATGTGATGAATGTATGTATGCATAACAACTTCAGACATATAACTTAGAAACAATCTTAACAATAGACACACAAGATCTATGCCCTGGAAACTATATTTCTGAAAGAAATTAAGAAAAATCTACGTAAATGGAGACATACCATATGCACTGATTACAAATACAAACATTGTTAAGATGCCAAATTTTCCCAAATTATTCTGCAGATTCAATGCGAACATAAACAGAATCCTGACCTAATTTTTGAAAAAATTGAGAATATAAATACAGATTTTACAGGGGAATGCAAAGGGCCTTGAAACAGGTAGGGCTTATGCTACCAGAGTCAAGACAGTGTAGTTCTAGCATAAGAATAAGAAAGTAGATAAGCACAGTAGAAAAACAGTACAGAAATGGACCCACACTTGCACAATTAAAAGACAACAGAACATTTAATGAGAAAAAAAAAAAAACAACTATTTTCAATAAATGATGTTGGAACTACTTATCCATATTAAAAATATGTATAAAGCCAAAACCTAGGTCTTGGCCATGATTTTAAACCACAAACAAAAATCATTTAGAGACAGATTATATACTTGCATACTAAAGCTAAATTTATAAAGATTTTGAGAAAATAACATAGTACTATATCATTATCATTGCAACTTAGAAGTAGGCAAAATTTTCTTAAAATGGGCCTATAATATAGGAAATACATTATCTAGAAAAACTAGAAATGACACACTAATCTAAATCAAAATTAATTGTTTTCTCCAACAGAAGATGTCATTAGAAAAATGAATTGGCAAGTAGCAGATAAGAAGATATTATTTATATTAAAAAAATCTGTATCCAAACTATATTAAGAACTTGCACAACTCAGTAATAATAAGATATTCCAATAAAGATGGGTAAAACATACGAACAGACACTTCACAAAGAAAATACGTGAATGTACAAAACCACACAAAAAACACTCAACTACTGTGATCAGGGAAATTCAAATGAAAACCATAATGATATTCCAATATACACTCACTGAAAAGGGTAAAATTAAAAGACTGATTACACCAAATAATGTAGTTTCATTCTGAAGATGCGAAAGAACCAAAGCCACATACCTTCTAATAAGTTCCATTAAAAAACACACATCATTACTTTGATTTGATTCATTGCAAAAATACATAACATGAGTTTTATGAGAAAAAATTAGACAAACACAAATTCAGTAATATTAAATAACTGTGCTGTACTTTAAAAACATAAAAGTCTAGAAACTCTAAAAATGGCTGAGGACTTCCAGTTTAAAGGATATTAAAAAAATGACCACTACATGCAATATGTGATCCTAGTCCTGAAAAAAGTAAAATAAACATGAAATTATTATTGTAACAGTTATAAAACATGGTAAATGTTAACTGGATTTTATAGTACTAGTACTATGTATCAATATTAACTATTCTGACTTTGGTACTGTATTTTTTAATGCATTCTTCTTATTCTTATAAAAATACTTTATATTTCCAAGTTATTGTTAAATAATTGAGAAATACATGTGTGTGTGTGTGTGTGTGTGTGCATAATTTGAGACATATGTGGCGAGGGAGATAAAGATTAATAAAGCAAATGGGACTATGTATTAGCCTGTTCTCACACTGCTAATAAAGACATACCTGTATAAAGGAAGGGTTTTAATGGACTCACAGTTTCACATGGCTGAGGAGGCCTCATAATCATGGCAGAAGGTGCGAAGAAGAAAGTGCGAAGTCATGCCTGACATGGCAGCAGGCAAGAGTGTGTGCAGGGGAACCACCCTTTATAAAACCATCAGATCTAGTTAGACTTCCTATCACAAAAACAGCACAGGAAAAACTCATTCCCATGATTCAATTACCTCCTAGCAGGTTCCCCCAGTGACACTTTTGGGTAGGACACAGCCAGACCATATCATCTGCCCCTGGCCCCTCTCAAATCTCATGTTCTCACATTTCAAAACCAATCATGCCTTCCCACAGGTCTTAACTCATTTCAGCCCTAATTCAAAAGTCCACAGCCCAAAGTCTCATCTGAGACAAGGCAAGTCTCTTCTGCCTATGAACCTGTAAAATGAAAAGCAAGTTAATTACTTCCTAGATACAATGGTAGTTCAGGCACTGGGTAAGTACAGCCATTCCAAATGGGAGAAATTGGTCAAAATGAAGAGGATGGAGGCCCCATGCAAGACCAAAATCTAGTGGGGAAGTCAAATCTTAAAGCTCCAAAATGATCTCCTTTGATGTCATGTCTCACATCCAGGTCATGGTGATGCAAGAGTCAGGTTCCCATGGTTTTGAGTAACTCCACCCCTGTGACATTGCAGGATATAGCCTGTTTGGCTATTTTTTCACCGGCTGCCATTGAGTGTCTATAGCCTTTTCAGACACACAGCACAAGCTGCGGGTGGATCTACCATTCTGGGGCCTGGAGGATGGTGGCCCTTTTCTCACAGCTCCACTAGGCAGTGACCCAGTGGACACTCTGTGTGGGGGCTCCCAACCCATATTTCCCTTCTGCACTGCCCTAGCAGAGGTTCTCCATGAGGGCTCTGCTCCTGCAGCACACCTATCTTGGAAATCCAGGCATTTCCATACATCCTCTGAAATCTAGGTGGAGGTTCCCAAACCTTAATTCTTGACTTCTGTGCACCCACAGGCCCAACACCATGTGTAAGCCACCAAGGCTTGGGACATGCATCCTCTGAATCAATGCTCTGAGCTGTAGATTGACACGTTTTAGCTATAGCTGGAATGCCGGGCACTGAGTCTTGAGACTACACAAAGCAGCAAGGTTTTGGGCCTGGCTCACTCACCCATATTTTTCCTCCTAGGCCTCCCAGCTTGTGATGGGAGAGGCTGCTGTGAAGACCTCTGACGTGACTTGGAGACATTGTCCCCATTGCCTTAGAGACTAACATTTGGCTCCTTGTTACTTGTGTGTTTTTCTTCAGGGGCTTGAATTTCACCTCAGAAATGGGTTTTTCTTCTCTATTGCATCATCAGGCTACAAATATTCTAAACTTTTACGTTCTGCTTCCCTTTTAAAATAAGTTCTAATCCCAAACCAAATCTCTGTGAATAAATAAAACTGAATGCTTTCAAGAGCACACAAGTCACATTTTCAACACTTTGATGCTTAGAAATTTATTACACCGGATACCCTAAATTCTCTAGCTTAAGTTCAAAGTTCCAAAGATCTCTAGGGCAGGGGCAAAATGCTATCAGCATAACAAGAATCACCTTTGTTTTGGTTTCCAATAAGTTCCCATCTTCATCTGAGACTACCTTAGCCTGGATTTTATTGCCCATATCACTATCAGCATCGTGGTTAAAGTCATTCAACAAGTCTCTAGGAAGTTCCAAACTTTCCCGCATCTTCTTGTCTTCTGAGCCCTCCAAGTCTCTAGAAAGTTCCAAACTTTTCCACATTTTCCTGTCTTCTTCTAAGCCCTCCAAACTATTCTAACCTTTGCCTGTTACCCAGTTCCAAAGTGACTTCCACGTTTTCAGATACCTTTACAGCAGCACCCTACTCCTGGTACCAATTTGCTATACTAGTTTTCATAATAATGACATACATGAGACTAAGCAATTTCTTAAAAAAAAAGAGATTTAACTAATGCACAGTTCCACATGACTGAAGAGGCCTCACAATCAAGATGGAAGGTGAAGAAAAAGCAAAGTCACATCTTACATGGTGGTAAGCAAGAGAGGGTGTGAGGGGAACTGCCCTTTATAAAACCATCAGATATCATGAGTCTTACTCATTATCACAAGAACAGCATGGGAAAAACTCACCCCCATGAGTCAATTACAACCCAGTGGGTCCCTCCCATGATAGATGGGGATTATGGGAGCTACAATTCGAGACGAGATTCAGTTGGGGACACAGGTAAAACATATCAGACCACATGTCAAAAATGAATGATTCTAGGTAGAGAGTATATGCTTGCTTTTGGTACTATTTTTGTGGCTTGTCTGAAAATCTGAATTTATATTTAAAAATAAACATAAGAGCTCATGCCACTTTCCTGATTTCAGCTTTCTGATGACATTTCATCACAATTATAATAAAATCCAATAACCTGCCATGATTTATGAGGCTTTATATAATCTTGTCTAGGAATTTACCTCTTTAATTTTATTTTTATTACTTTCCTTGCTCACTCTGCTCAGATGACACCAACCTTTTTGTCATTTCTCAAGCATTCCAAATGGAGTCTCTTCTTGTGCCTTTTGTATGTGGCAATCTTGTTCTGCCTGAACCATTCTTTTCTCAGATGCTTCCCTATCATATCCCTGCACATTATAAGGGTGTCTGACCAAAAAAGAATCCCTTGGTCTTCCCATGTTTAAAAAAAACTTCCCTGTTGCTCTCTGTCCCCACTTATCCTATGTTTCATTTCTCCACAACACTGAATGCTTATTAACAAATTATTTTATATTTATTAGTTATCTTCTATTCTAGAGTATGCGTACAATTTTTGTTCTTGTTCATATCCATCTAGTTAGAACATAGAGAAGCATTGGGCATTTGGCCTATATTCATAGTTTTGTAAGTATTGGAGGAGCACACGAATGAATTAATAAGATATTCAAGTACAGTTATGTACTACATAGAGGTTTTTCAGTCAAAGACCACAAAAACAAAACTGTTCCCATAAGATTATAATACTGCATTTTTACTGTCCCTTTTCCATGTTTAGATACACAAATACTTATTATTGTATTACAGTTGCCTACAGTACTCAGTACAGTAACATGCTGTACAGATTTGTAGGCTAGGAACAATTGGCAATACTGTGTAGCCTAGGTGTGTAACAGGCTACACAATCCAGGTTTGCATAAGTACACTCTATAGCATTCTCACAACAACAAAATTACCTAAGGACACATTTCAGAATACATCCCTGTCATTAAGTGACACATGATTATAATTGTTTGATTATGATTGGGGTAATGAATGCCTCAGAAAAGTATAATAAACCTCTAGGTTATCATAAAAGCAAAGATCAGAAAAGCTTCTTTTATTGTGCGTTTCTGTAGCTTCTCTCCATATGCTGTGTTTGTTGTCCTCAAATATATTCAGAGAACCTGAACATTATCAGTGATGTGCTGTGAGTACCACCCCATCCAGAATACGAAATTCACTGGGACTTTGTCCAAGTTATTTCTTTCTGTTCATGTGTACTAAATTTTTATATATATACCAAAGAGTGTTTAGAGTTGTGAGAAATTTAATTTTATTCCCCAACTTTGTGCAATTTGTGAACTTGATAATCCTTAGTTTTCATTTCTTCTCTCAATTTTGTGTTGCCTTATTGAAGGTACTGTTAGGATCATCTACTAACCAAAAATCATAAATCATAAATGAAGTGAACAAAATAAATACCATGTATTTGAAATACAAGAGTCAAGGTAGACTCCCAAGTATTTTGTCCAAACAATTGTCAAATGATGTGTGGGTTTTGAAAATAAGAGAGCTCCATTACATGGCATGGTTGCTCTCACTAATAGGAAGTTATTAATAAATTCTAAATGAATAAATATTTGCTGTTGTTGTTGAGACAGGATCTCACTCTGTCTCCCAGGCTGAGTGCAGTGACATGACCACAACTTGCTGCAGCCTCGACTGCCTGGGCTCAGGAATCCTCTTGCCTCAGCCTCCCAAGTAGCTAGGACTACAGTCATGCACCAAAATGCCCGAGTAATTTTTGATTTTCTTGTAGAGACAGGAACTTAGTATGTTGCCCAGGTTGGTACTGAACTCTTGGCTTCAAGAGATCCTCCTGCCTTGGCCTCCCAAAGTGCTGAGGTTACAAGTGTGAGCCACTGTGCTTGGCAAATAGACGGTTTTGAACAGCTGACAAGAAATGCTTACCACATAGAATTAAAACTCTGAAATGTGATGTAACGAAGTGGGAACTGATTCTGGAGTGTGGGGAATTGGTTTCTGTTCTGAGCTCTGTCACTATCAGACAGACATACCGCCTCCTTGGACAAGTTTTTACTCTTTTGAAGCCTCTGTGTCTTATAACCAAAACAAGGAATTTGGACTAGATAAAAACTAAGACCCTTTCCTGTTACAATATTCCATGATTTTAGGCTGAGCCAATTCAGGGACATTATTTTTTATAAAATGATTAAGAGGTAGAAGGAGCCAAGAAAACATTTGTAAGACTTCCACATTTTTAGGGAAAATATAGAGCTTACATCTCAGAGGGCACAAGGTTAACCCTGGTCCATGATGATGAGCTTTTTTAAGGTGTACATGCCCTTTCTGTGATTCCCAGCACTGCATTGTATTTAAGTCTAATTAAATCTTTTTGCACAAACTTTAAATACACTTAATTAAAGCAGGTAGACTAGGGATGATAAAATTCCGAAAGTAAGTAGGTTAAAGTGCAGGCTCATTTCTTCTGCTAATTAGTTGAAGGATGATCTTCCTTGCCGAGGGGCCAAACGACAGGAGATTCATTTCTTCAATTTAAATCTGTTTTTAAATGTCTTTCTGAAGCCTTTGGGCTTTGGAATTTGAATTCTATAAAATTGAATGCTGGGGATTATCTCTTTTTCTTTTATACTTAGTTAAACCCTAAGCAGGGTTCAATAGAGATCCAAGCATTATAGAGTACCCAATGGTCATTGAGTCCGCACATTTAGTCAGCAAAACTGGCCACGTGGTAATTCTATCATCACTCCATCACTCTTGAGAGACTGGCCTAACTTCATGTATTATGATAGATTTTTGGAAACTGTGACTTATTCATTAAATGTTTCATTCTTTGAACTACTTAGCTTGGCACTGAATTGATAAATTTGATTTCCTAGCACTGCAGCCGTAATCAACCTGTGTGTTTAAAACTGCTCCCATTCAAGGGTCAGTAGTATGGCTGGGGAGGCATAGTCCCAGTTGGTTTTCAAAATAATTCTCACAGTACCCCAAGGTGATGATTGCAATTTGGATTTTGTTTCATATCATAATGACAATGTAATCATTATACTATTACAGAAAATAAATAATTGTGGCATATGTTAGGTTGCTGAAAAAAAATTGCAGTTTTTGCTATTACTTTCAATGGCAAAAACTACAACCACTTTTGGGCCAATCTAATACAATCCATAATTTATGTTGCTGACTGCAAGTATTGTCTGCATTCACATCACTACTTTTTTTTTTTTTTTTTTTTTACGTGCGGGCATGATGTGAGGAAGACTCCGTTTGACATGCTAAAATGTTTATATCTTCTTAAAACCGTATTCTGCATAGGAATAAACACTTTTTTCTGTGAAATTTCACCAATGCAGAACATGCTTGACATGAATCTGGAGGAAGGTTTGGGGTCCTCGCAGAGGCCTGGTACACCTGTTGACACTGGTGTAGACATTGTGTGGTGCATAACAGAGCTACTTTCCATGGAGTGTCTTCTTATCATGTGAGTAATAAGTGCTAAGCATTCAAGCTGACCTCACCTTCCTTCTATTTCCTTGCTATTATCTTAGAACACTTCTAATGTTTCTCCTATAATAGTGTTTCAAGAACTGTACCTGCAAAAAGGGATCTATTAACTCTATAATAATTTTGAACTTTAATATACTGATGAGCTAAAAAACATCCAAGCATTTTTTTCTTCATTTATTTGCCAGGTATTTATTGAAATCACTCTTCTAGACTCTGAGAGGAAAAACTACCCTAGTGGAGTTTTGTCTGTTAAGTGATAACTGAATTTATAGCTCTTGGCTCAGTTTCTCGGACACTTTTAAGACCAATTTTGGATTCTCAGCAAAATTAAGAGAAACAGAAAGAGATTTCCCATATACTCTCTCTCTCTACACATTTACAGACTCTCTGATTGCCAACCTCCCTCACCAGAGTGGTACATTTTTCACAATTGATGAGCCTACACCAATATATCATAACCACCCAGCGTCCCTAGTTTACATTAGGGCTCATGATTAGTGTTGTATATTCTGTGGGTTTCGGCAAATGTGTAAGGATATGTACACATCGTTATAATAGCAAAATAGTATATTCACTGCTCTAAAAATCCTCTGTGTTCTTCCTGTTCATCCTTCCCTCCCCTCAAACTCTCGAAAGCACTGAAGTTTTCAGTGTCTCCGTAGGTTTGCCTTTCCAGAATGTCATGTATATGGAATCATATAGCATGTAGCCTTTTTAGACTGGCTTATTTGACTTAATAGTACATATTTAAGGTTTATCTATGTCTTTTCATGGCTTCATAGCTCATTTCTTTTTTGGTATGAATAATATTGCATTGTCTAGATGTACCATAGTTAGTTATCATTCAGTTAACTAACTGAAGGATATCTTGATTTCTTCCAAGTTCTGACTGTCATGAATAATACTGCTGCAAATACCTGTTTGAAGGTTTTTGTGTGGACATAATTTTGTAACTAATTCAGGTAAACACCATGTAGTGTGATTGTCAGATCTTAGGGTAAAAAAATAACTAGTTTTGTGAAAAACTGTCAAAATTTCTTCCAAAGTGGCTGCACCATTTGCCATTTTCATCAGTAATGAATGAGCATTCCTCATGCTCCACATCCTAGCCAGATTTTGGTGGTGTCAGTGTTCCAGATTTTGGCCATTCTGATAGATGTGTAGGGGTGTCTCATTGTTCTAATTTGCATTTTCCTGATGATATATGATGTGAAGCATCTTTTTGTATGCTTATTTGCCATCAATAAATCTTCTTTGGTGATGTATCTTTTAAGCTCTTTAGCTTATCTTTTAATTGGGTCAGTTTATTTGTATTGCTGAGTTTCAAGAATCCTTTGTATATTTTAGATAACAGTCCTTTAGCAGAATTTTTTTTTGCAAATATCTTCACGTGTCTGTGGCTTGTCATCTCATCCCTTTGACAGAGTACTTTGCATAGTAGAAGTTTCTAATTATAATGTCCAGCTTATCAATTGTTTCTTTCATGGATCATAACTTTTGTGTTGTACCTGAAAGGTCATTGCCATATCCAAGATCATATAGGTTTTCTACTATTTTATCTTCCAGAAGTTTTATAGTTTTGCATTTCACAGTTAGGCCTGTGATCTATTCTAAGTTCATTTTTGTGAAGGGTATAAGGTCTGCATCTAGATTTTTTGTTTGTTTTTTTTTTTGCTTCTTGATGTCCAATTGTTCTCTAACCAGTTGTTGAAAAGAATAGCTTTGCTTCATTGTCCTATGATTGCCCCTTTGTCAAAGGACAGTTGGTTACAATTATGTGGGTATATTTCTCGCTTTCTATTTCATGCCATTGATCAGTCTGTCTATTCTTTCACAATTAGTATCCTGTCTTGATTATTGTAACTTTATAAGATTTGAAAGCAGGTAGTGTCAGTCCTCTCACTTTTTTCTTCTCTTTCAAGACTGCCTTTGCTATTCTGAGTCTTTTGCTCCCCTCTATAAACTTCAGAATCAGTTTAGTGATATTTGTGAAATAATTTCATGGAGTTTTGATCAGGGTTGCATTTAACCTATACATCAAGTTGGGAAGAACTGACGTCTTGACAATATTGAGTTTTCCTGTTCACAGACATGGAATATTTTTCCATTTATTTAGTTCTTTTTTGATTTATTTCATCAGAGTTTTATCATAGTCATATAGATCTTGCATATATTTTGTTAGAGTTATACATAAGCATTTCCTTTTGGGGGATGTTAATGTTAATGATATGTTTTTATTTTCAAATTCCTCTTGTACACTGCTGGAATATAGGAAAATGATTGGCTTTTGTATAATGTATTAATCTTGTGTCCTAAAATCTTGCTGTAATTGCTTATTTGTTCCAGCAGTTTCATTTTTTGTAAGTTATTTTGAATTATCTACAAAGGTGATCATATCAGCTGCAAATATTTTTTTTTAATTTCTTCCTTCCCAATCCATAGACATTTTCTTTTCTTGTCTTGTCTTCTTGACTTAATGACAATGTTGCAGAATAGTGGTGTAGGGGACATTCTTGTCTTGTACCTGATCTTAGTAGGTAAGCTTGAGTTTCTCACTATTTAGGAAGATGTTAGCAGTAGGTTTTTCATATACACTCTTTGTAAATTTGAGGAACTTTCTCTCTGTTTTTAGTTTGCCAGTAAATTTTATCATAAATAAATGTTGGAGTTTGTTAAATTCTTCATCTATTAATACATATTGTAATTTTCTTTTTTAGCATAGTGAGGCAATAAATTACAATAATTGATTTTTGAATGTGAATCCAGACTTGCATATCTGAAATAAAACCCATTTGATAATGGTGTGTAATTATTTTCATTTATTTGTATTCATTGTGCAAGTATTTTTTGAGGATTTTTGCATCTTTATTCATTAGCAATATTAGTCTATAGTTAATCTATATTAATCTAATAGCTTTGTCTCATTTTTAGTACTAGGGAAATGCTGGCCCTTTTCAATAAGGTAGGAAGTATTCCCTATTTCTATCCTCCAAAAGACATTGAAGAATGGTATAAGTTCTTCCTTAAATGTTCAATAGAATTCACCAGTGAACTCAAGATTAATGCATTCTGCTTCGGATTATTATATATTGTCTCAATTTCTTAGTATATATAGGCCTATTTAGATTGTTAATTTTTCTTCTGTGAATTTTGACATCTCATGCTCTTAAGAGAATTGGCCTGGCCGGGCGCAATGGCTCAGGCCTGTAATCCCAGCACTTTGGGAGGCTGAGGAGGGAAGATCACAAGGTCAGGAGTTCAAGACCAGCCTGACTAACATGGTGAAACTCTGTCTCTAATAAAAATTCAAAAATTAGCAGGGCGTGGTGGCATATGCCTGTAATCCCAGCTATTTGGGAGGCTGAGGTAGGAGAATCACTTGAATCTGGGAGGCGGAGGTTGCAGTGAACTAAGATGGTGCTATTGCACTCTAGCGTCTAGCCTGGGCAACAGAGTGAGACTTCATCTCAAAACAATAATAATAATAATAATAATAATAATAACAGAAAGAATTGGCCTATTTAATCTAGGTTATAAAATTTGTGGGCGTATTATGGTTCATAGTATTCTTGGTTTGTAATTACTTTATTTTCTTAAGTTCCAGGGTACATGTGCAGAATGTACAGGTTTGTTTCATAGGTAAGTGTGTGTCATGGTGGTTTGCTGCACCTGTCAACCCATCAACTAGGTATTAAGCCCAGCATGCATTAGCTCTTTTCCCTAATGCTCTCCTTCCTCCAACCACCCCCTGACAGGCCCCAGTAAGTGTTGTTCCCCTCCCTGTGTCCAGGTATTCTCATTTTTCAACTCCCACTTATAAGTGAGAACACGCACGCATACCAACTGCATTTTGGGACTACAGCACAATAAAAATAGAAATCAATATCAAAAAATTTGCTAACAACCAACTAATTCCATGGAAATTCAACAACTTATTCCTGAATGACTTTCAGGTAAATAATGAAATTAAGGCAGAGATCAATAAATTTTTTGAATAAGATCAAAGATGCAACATACCAGAATATCTGGAACACAACAAACACTGTGTTAAGAGGAAAATGTATAGCACTAAACACCCATATCAATAAGTTAGAAAAATCTCAAATTGACAACCTAACATCAACTGAAAAACTAGAGATGCAAGAGCAAACCAACCCCAATGCTAGCAGAAGATGAGGAAGAACCCACATCAGAGCTGAACTGAAAGTAATTGACATGATGATAACCATACAAAAGATCAACAAATACAGGAGCTTTGTTTCGATTTTTTTCATAAGATATCTGGACCGCTAATAGAGTAATAAAGAAAAAAACCCGGAGAAGATCCAAATAAACACAATCAGAAATGACAAAGAGGACATTACCACTGATCCCACAGAAACACAAATAACCCTCAGAGACTGCCATGTATACTCCTATGTACATAAACTAGAAAACCTAGAAGAAATGGGTAAATTCCTGTACACATATACCTGCCCAAGACTGGACCAGGAAGAAATTGTATTCCTGAAGAGACCAATAAAGAATTTCAAAATTGAATCAGTAACAAAAAGCCTGCCAAACAAAAAAGCCCAGGATCAGATGGATTTACAAATTCTACCAGATGTATAATGAAGATCTGGTACCATTCCTACTGAAACTATTCCAAAAAAATTGGAGAGGAGGGACCCTAACTCATTCTATGAGGCCAGCATCATTCTGATATCAAAACCAGGCAGAGACACAACAGAAAAAAAAAAAAAAAAAAAAAACTTCAGGTCAATATCTTTGATGAATATAGATGCAAGCATCTTCAACAGCATACTAGCAAACCAAATCCAGCAGCATATGAAAAAGCTAATCCACCACAATCAAGTAGGCTTTATCAATGGGATGCAAGGTTGGTTCAACATACACAAATCAAGAAATGTCAACACAGAAACAGATCTAAAAACAAAAGTTTTATGTCTATCTCAATAGATACAGAAAAGGCTTTCAATAAAATTTAACATCACTTCATATTAAAAACCCTTAACAAACTAGACATCGAAGGAACGTACTTCAAAATAATGAGCCATCTATTGCAAACCTACACCCAACATCAAACTAGATAGGCAAATGCTAGAAGCATTCCTTTTGAAAACCAGAAAAAGACAAGGATGCTCTGTGTCACCACTCTTACGCAAAATTGTACTGGAAGTCCTGGCCCGAGTAGTTAGTTAAGAGAAAGAAATAAAAGACATTCAAATAAAAAGAGAGGAAGCCAAAATATCCCTGTTTGCTGGTATGATTCTACACCCAGAAATCCCCATATTCTCTGCCCAAAAGTTCCTTCAGTTGATAAACTTCAGCAAAGTTTTGGGAAACAATATCAACATACAAAAATCACTAGCATTCCTATACACCAACAACAGCCAAGCCAACAGCCAAATCAGAAAGGTAATCTCATTCACAATTGCCACAAAAAGAATAAAATATTTAGGAGTACAGCTAACCAGGAAGGTAAAAGACCTCTACAATGAGAATTATGAAATAGTGCTCAAAGAAATAAGAGAAGATACAAACAAATTGGAAAATATCCCATGCTCATAGACAGGAAGAACCAATACCATTAAAATGGCCACACTACCCAAAGCAATTTACAGATTCAATGCTATCTCTATCACGCTACCAATGATATTCTCCACAGAACTAGAAAAACTATTTTAAAATTCATATGGAACGAAAAAAATGAATAAATAAAGCCCTAATAGCTGGGGCAATCCTAAGGGGGGAAAAAAAAAGCTGGAGACATCACATTACCCAACCTAAAACTATACTACAGCACTACAGTAACCACAACAGCATGGCACTGGCAAAAAGGCACAAGGACCAATGCAACAGAATAGAGAACCCAGAATTAAGAGTGCACACCTCTGACCATCTGAACTTTAGCAAACTTTACAGAAACAAGCAATGAGACCAAAAGAGCCCCTATTCAATAAATGATCATGGGATAAATGGCTAGCATATGCAGAAGATTGAAACTGGACCCCTTCCTTTTAGTATACACAAAAATCGACTCAAGATGGATAAAGACTTAAATGTAAAACCCAAAACTATAAAAACTCTAGACAATAACTGAGGAAATACCAATCTGGACATAAGACTGGGCAAAGATTTCATGACAAAGTTCAACCTAATTAAACTAAAGAGCTTCTGCACAGCAAAAGAAACTATCAACAGAATAAACAGACAACCTACATAATGAAAGAATATATTTGCAACTATGCATCTGACAAAGGTCTAATGTCTAGCATGTATAAGAAACTTAAACAAATTTAAAAGCAAATTCTTCCCAAACCACCCCACTAAAAAGTAAGGAGAGGAGAGCAACAGACTGTTTTCAAAAGAAGACGTACATGCAACCAACAAGCATATGAAAAATTCTCTCAACTTCACTAATCACTAGAAAAAATGCAAATCAAAACCACAATGAGTTATCATCTTGTACTTGTCAGAATGACTATTATTAAAAAGTCAAAAAATTACAGATGCTGGTGAGGTTACAGAGAAAAAGGAATGCTTATACACTGCTGTTGGGAGTGTAAATTAGTTCAGCCATTGTGGAAAGCAGTTTGGCAATTTCTGAAAGTACTTAAAATGATCACTCAACTTAGCAATCCCATTATTGTGTATATATCCAAAGGAACTTAAATTATTGTATTATAAACACACATGCATGCACCAGATTCATCACAGCCTAGTTACAAAAGCAATGACATGCAATCAGCTTAAATGCTTATCAGTGGAAGACTGGATAAAGAAAATGTGGTACCTATACACTACGGAACACTACACAGCCATAAAAAAGAGTGATATCATGTTCTTTGCAGCATAAGGATGGAACTGGAGGTCATTATTCTAAGTGAAATAACACAGGAACACAAACCCATTTACTGCATGTTCTCATTTATAAGTGGGAGCTAAACATCAAGTATATATGGACACAAGGAAGGGAATGACATACACTGGGGCCTACTTGAGGGTAGACAGTGGGATGAAAGTGAAGATGAGAAACTACCTATTGGGTACTGTGCTTATTACCTCGTTATGAAATAATCTGTACACCAAACTCCTCCACATGCAATTTACCTACGTAACAAACTTGCACATGCACCTCTGAACCTAAAATAAAAGTTACAACATTAAAAGAATAAAAGGAATAAACTTAATGTAATGTAGCTAACAAAAATATATTAAATAATTAAGTACTAAAATAAGAAAGTGTATGTAAGGTGTCCGAAAGCTTTACAACCTTGATGAGACAAATTATATAACGCGCATATGAAGAGATGTACCATATTTATGGATTGCAAGCCCCTTTGTTGGTAAAAAGTCAATTACCTCCAAATTTGTCTATAAACATAACGAAACCCTAATCAAAATTCTTTTTTGTAGAACTTGAGGGTCTTATATTAGTATTTATTAGGAAATGCAGAAGAAATTTGGAAAAATAAAGTTGTAGTATTTAGATGACTTGTTTAAAAATGTAAAATAAGATTAGAGTACTCAAAATAGCTTAGAATTGGCGTACAATAGGTTTCAAATAAGTCCAGAAGACAAAACAAGATCTAAAAATAGATTGACATATTTGTGCATAATTAATTTTAAACAAGGTAGCCAAAGTAATCATGAAGTAAAGAAAACATATATTTCATAGTTAAGGCTGAAAAATGCACCTATCTCCTATTTCACTCTAGGTTCCAAAATTAATTTAAATGGATTATAGGCGTATGCATAACATTTATAAAGTAAGATTTCTCAACTTCTGAAGGACTGACATTTTTGGCCAGTTAGCACCTCTTCTTTTTTAACAACTAAAAATGTCTTTAGATTTTACCAAATGTTTTCTGGGAGGCAAAATAGCCTCCATTTGAGAGTCACTTCTCTAGAAGAAATAATGGAAATATATCTTCACATCCCTATATTAGGATATGCCACACAGACACATGCACTCACACACAATAAAAACAATAAACCACTGATAAAATGTATTTAATCAAGTTTAAAATTAAAATTAAAATTTAATTTAAAATTAAAATCTTAATGATTTCTAAAATCATTAAGAAAACACGTAGAACACAAAGTAAGAAAAATATTTACAGCAAATGTAACAGCCAGGTTATATTCAGAATATAAAAAGAAGGATTAAAATCAATAATAAAGAGATGTTATTGCTTGGGGTTACCTTCACTGACTCTTTTGAACTTGACAAAAAGGTGTAAGAAGATCTATATACAAAGTATTTATATATAGAATGTCTGTCTTTTTTTCCTGAAGAGCAAATAAAATTTACTCTACTACTTTCCTGGTGATATTCTTAGAATTAGCATCACCATATTGAGTATTCCAATTATTACATCTTTCCATCCTTGCCAATGAAGGAGATCATCACCAATCAAGGTCAAATTTGTACTCCCTGGCAACTACCTTCCTGATTGTCTCAGGTTACCAGACAGTCCAATAAGCATGCTGTGGCCCTTTGTAAGGACATCTGGGACTTCCATTGAGCTTTCTGCTACTAGGTTATTCCCTTGATGATTCCATTGCTCCTACTGAGATGTCATTTAATTTTCCATTTAGAGTCCTAACTCCTGAGACCACATGTTTTAGAAGGCAAAAAAACACATCTTTCTAATTCTTGCATCCCCAGTTCTTGGCCCAGTGATGGCAGCACAGCAGTACTCAGTAGGCATGTACTGAATTGGTAAAAAAAAAAATATTCTTTTAAAACTAGTTTGTCTGGATAGATTCTTAATCTCCTGCTGTACCTTTATTTTACATAGGAGCAAAGTTAAATCGTAAGTGGTAGGGGCATTCCCGTCTTCATTAACCTTATGATGACACAGAATTTCAATGAGAATGATTTATTTAGCCAGTGTCACATGCTTCATTCCCTTTTACCTTTTTGGCATTTTTTGTTGTTGTTGTTGTTTTTGGTCCCTTCTCTGTGTTATCTTGTCAAGGATGCAGGAGTTTTCAGAGCCCCCCTTTGTTTTCTGACATCATATGCAAAGCACTCTCCAGGGAGAAAACTGTAAGGCAGCACTAGTTCTCTGCAGCCTTGAATCTGCCAAGAGAAATGAAAATATCCAAGGAGATATTACTACTCAAAAGTCATCTAAGAGTGCATATTTGTCTAGCTTATTTCTATAATAAAAATTATTTTTCTTTAAATGCTGACCCTAAATCATGAGTTAGAACCTAAAATTGCATCCAGACCACCCCAGTATCAGTGTACTCCAAGGGGCTATTCAAAGAGACCCAGGAATGTATTCCACATGTGAGGATGACTTTAGCTCTCAATGTGCACACCTTTCTCACCACACCCCCTCAGCACCCAGTACAGTCAAATCTTAATCCTCTTTAGTTCTAGGGTGGCACCTTTCCTGCTAAGATCCTCCTTCACGACATTTGCATGACAGCTTGGCATTGTGGTAAAATGGAAATATGCAGAATTAGCAGGTAGAAATCTAGGCGCATGCCTCAGCTTCACCACCTATCTGCTTAAGGAAATTGGGGATTAATTAAATTATTTGAGTTTCAGATTAATTAAAGAAAATGTGAAAATATTAACATAAATGGGACTGAGTGTGGTGACTCACACCTATAATCCCAGCACTTTGAGGGGCCAGAGACGGGTGGATCACCTGAGGTCAGGAATTCTAGACGAATCTGACAAACATGGTGAAACCCTGTCTCTACTAAAAATACAAAAATTAGCCTGGCATGGTGGTTGGTGCCTATAATCTCATCTACTCAGGAGGCTGAGGCAGGAGAATCGCTTGAACCCAAGAGGAGGAGGTAGCAGTGAGCTGAGATTGTGCCATTGCATTCCAGCCTGGGCAACAAGAATGAAACTCCATCTCACATGAAAAAAAAATTTTCTAAATGGAGAGGAGAGGAGAGGAGAAGGAGGGAAGAGGAGGGGTGGAAAGGGGAGGAAAGGGGAGGGAATGTTAGGGAAGGGAAGGGAAGGGAAAAATATTAACATAAATGGGAGAATGTGACAGAGCCCTTTAAATTATAAAAGTATATATGTGTTGGTTTTGTGTTTTCTTTTCCTTTGTATGTTTTTATTAGCCATGAACAGAATATGTTTTTTTTTTTTTTTTTAAGTTCTAGGATACATGTGCTGAATGTGCAGGTTTGTTACATAGGTATACATGTGACATGGCGGTTTGCTCCACCTATCACCCCATCATCTAGGTTTTAAGCCCTGCATACATTAGGTGTTTGTCCTAATGCTCTCTCTCCCTTCTCCCCTCACCCACTGACAGGCTCCAGTGTGTGATGTTCCTCTCCCTGTGTCCACGTGTTCTCATTGTTCAACTCCCACTTACGAGTGAGAATATGCGGTGTTTGGTTTTCTGCTCCTGTGTTGATTTGCTGAGGATGATGGTTTCCAGCTTCATTCATGTCCCTGCAAATGATCTGATTGATGAAACAGAATTTTTTAATGGCATGTTCAGCAGAGGTTTCAGGTAAAGAATCAAGAAAACAATTGACAAAAATTCAGGCATTCAGGAGTGTTAGGAGACAATAATCTAGACAGAACTTACACCTAAAATAGCTGAAAAACAGACTGTGATCCCTCTGTAACACATAATTTAAGGGCAAAAATGGCTTAATGTTGAGGACAAGAAGTTCAGATTTATAGAATACCTGTTGAGAGAGACATAGAGTTACTTTATATCCTGCCACCATCATGGGGGTGATATGTGGGACACAGAGTTCTATCATCCAAAGTTAAGCGAGAGAGGTTCTAAGGAGATTGTTCAGACAGCATGATATACTGTTCCTCCTGGCCTTTCAAACTGAGAGATCAAAGTATATTCATAATGAAGTTAGACCTAGGAAATGCAAGGGGCATTGAGAAGATAGAAGTGACTACGGCAGTACATAGCAGGTTGAAACTGCACTCCCATGAATTAATGGACACAGATTCATGATTCTTGTTAATATCATGTGTGTATGGAGTGGGGCACATACACATGCATGAGATACACAACCTGGGTTGAAACCTACATTGGTTGCAACAATTGGGCTTGAATTGTGAGTTTTAAGCAGTCAATAGCTTTTGCATCATTGAGGATAAAAAAATCCCCAGCAATGTGAATCTCCAAGGATACCATAAAAATGGTGCATTAGAAAAAAAGTGTAAGCTTTGACTACTTCCCCAATCCAGAGAGGATTTTATTTTTATTATTATTATTATTTTTTTTTTTTTTTAGACGGGGTCTTTGTCTGTCACCCAGGCTGGAGTGCAGTGGCTGGATCTCAGCTCACTGCAAGCTCCGCCTCCCGGGTTTACACCATTCTCCTGCCTCAGCCTCCCGAGTAGCTGGGACTACAGGCGCCGCCACCTCGCCCGGCTAGTTTTTTTTTTTGTGTTTTTTAGTAGAGACGGGGTTTCACGGTGTTAGCCAGGATGGTCTCGAACTCCTGACCTCGTGATCCGCCCGTCTCGGCCTCCCAAAGTGCTGGGATTACAGGCTTGAGCCACCGCGCCCGGCCCAGAGAGGATTTTATTAACCACCCCTTGTGAGCGTTAGAATTTGATTCCAGCTTCAATAGAATGAGATTTATCTTACTTTCTTACCCTTCCTCCCACCCTCAGCTTTTATTCTGTAGAAGATGCAGTTAAGGGTTTCCTCTCCTACTGCAGGCTGATTTCTTTCAGCTGACCGTGGCTGGGGAAGAAAAGAATTGAGGATTGTGTATGAAGTTCAGAGTTTGAATGAGACAGAACTAAGACCATTCTTGTTATAAAAGGTCATTATTTTATTTGAAGTGGCCATATGTGTGGTAGAAACCACCTTAGTTTTTATCAAATTTGATTAGGGAAAAGAAGCAAATAGGAAAGGTTGTAGAGGCAGTTGTGAAAAAGAATACAATTGCTTTATGGTTTTATTCTAAAATTAAGCTCTTTCGATCTAACATTGACATTATTATTATCTTTATCTTCACTATAATAATGATCATTATCGTCATCATTATTATTATAGATGCATGGGAAACTAAGTTACATTTCTAATGGCTCTTTTAAAAAAATCTTAGAAAAAAAGCTTATTATAGGATTGGCTCATAATTAATCTTCTAAGGATTTGGGCATTTCCTGACAAAACCACAGAACTAGTACCTGATATATTTGGCCTCCGAAGGGTCTAGGGAGGAGTTTAAGAGGAAGATGCCACATTGTTTCCTATATTATCTATCCATTCATTTGCTCAATTAGCACATATTTCTTGAGCACTTTTTATGGGTTAGACATTATGCCGGGAGCTTGAGTGACAAGGTAAGTGTAGCAACACACTTAAAGAGCCCACAGACTGGAAGTGAGAAGAAACAATTACACACTTGCAGTAAGGCACAATGACCATTCTAATATGGGGGAGGGCGTGCAGGGCAGTAGAGGTGTGATACATAGTGATGTGTACATAATCCAGTGATGGGATCCAAGGAAAAAAATGAGGTAAGGAAAGAGTAGGAAACAGTAGTATTCCTGTACAAAAGGAACAACGTGCTGCAAGGTTTAGGGGTTCAAGAAAGTGCAGCATGCTCTATTGATTAAGAACATAAAAACTTGCAGATAGATCTCAATTTAATTGACAAAAACTGTATGATTTGGGGCAAATTACATAAGCACTAAGTAAAGTGGGGAAGAATATAGGATATGAGGTAAGGAATACGGCTGGGTATTTAATCTTGAGGAGTGTCATCAGTCGTGTAAGACTTTAGGACAGGACGTTTCTTAGGAAACCACTGCAATAATCCTATGAAAAAATGATGTTTGGCCAAGAGACAGGGCAAAACTTAGAGAGAAGGAATCGAGAGTCTTGGGCGGATTCAAATGTTGAGAATATGGTTTCAAATGTGAAATGGATGTGAGAGAAAGGGAAGAGTCAAGCATTTCTCTTACATTTCTAGCTTAGGTATGGTGGTGTTGTTCTCTAAAACAATGAACAGTGAAGTTAGAATCACTTGTTAATATTGCACAAGCATTATTTGAGTTACCTGTAAAATATTGATGTCTTGTTAGATGTCTTGTATGAAGGCTGCAATATAGGTATGGACCTGAGCAGTAGGATTTAGGTGGACAGTAAGATTTTAGAAATGGAGACCTAGTTGGTGCTCCAAATAAAAAAAAAGTGGATGACATTGTCCGTGAAAGAGCAGACAGCACAGAATGAGAAGCTAAGAGGGTCCAGAATTAAATAAATTATTCTAAAATTGCTGTGTATTTTGTTGTGCTTTTCGTGTGTTTAAGTTAATTTTATTTTTTATTCAAAATAATATAAAATATAGTCATCTATAATTGAATATCATTAGGGAAACACAAAATGGGCAAAACAAGAATTCTTTAATAATATTTTAAAATTTTATAGGTAAAACTATTATAATCAACTTAAAATATTAAAATAAAATTCACAAGAACTTTTGCCACAAAAGCAAGGAAGGCCACAATATGGGTACATAGACAGATACGTGCAAATACAAGTAATTATTAAAATAACACAAATATCCCAATTAAATAATTAGTAGTGGAGCTGAAATATAAACAAAATTAAAACGCAAATGGTCAATTATTGTACGGCATATGACTGAGATCGTATAAATAAGAAAGATAAATATTAAATGATGGTGACATAGCAGTATGTTCCTCTACATTTAGAAAATATTTGAATAAATAAAATATGTATTGAGAGCTAGGCAACCAGCAATCATATAAACAGGTAACGAAATTTACATAAGTTGGGTTTGAAATTTGCCAACGTTTGTGCATTTATACACTCATTCCATAAATATTGATTGTGTTTGTGAATGGATGAGGCACTATTACAGGTACCGGAAGTGTAAATATAAATTTTTTAAGCAGCTGTGCTCTGTGGAAGTTTTCATTCTGATTATACAGTCTGGAGCTGTTCTGTTCAATGAGATAGCCACTAGCCACATATGGCTATTGAAAACTTGAAAGGCAGCAAGTCAACTGAGCTATGATTTAAGTGTAAAACACTTATTCAATTTTAAGGACAAAGTGCCATAAAACCTAGAAAATGTAATATCTTTTTAATTATTTAAGAATAATTACACATTGAAATATTTTAATAAATTGGGTTAAATAAATTATTACAGTTAATTTTACTTATTTCTTCACTTGATCTTAGCCAAAAGGCCAAGAAGTGATTAACTTCATTTACTTCTTTTACTGTTTTAGCGTGGCCACTAGAAAACTTAGAATTATATATACAGCTTGCATTATAATTTTATTAGCACAAATCCAGAACAGATTGGAAGTTTCAAGGTATTAATTTCTTTTACTGTATTCCCATGAAGTACTCAGAGATGCATTTAGAAATCAATTTTAAAGAAAATTCATTTTCATATTATTCATGGGACAAATAATTATAAACAATGTAAGTGCTTAACAATTGGAACTGCATTCTTTTATATGGTTTAAATTGGGAATTTGGTAAACTATGTATAATTAAATATATGAAAAAATATTCAAATTAATGTTAGAAAAGCAAAGTGAGATAAAATATATACTGTTTTTCTAACATTTGCCATATGTACAAATATACATATAACATATATTGAATATATATTTTGACTACACATATAGGCATACACACATATTTATATAACATATTTGTTGAGAGTTTACTAAAAGAACAGACTTTATCACTGCAACATAGCACCTCTACTAAGGACAGTCTATTTTGTTCATCTCTTTCTGAAATGCCTAACATTTTTGACACGATAAAGAATAAATAAGTGCCTGTTGAATGGCACTTATTTGGATGAGATACCATCCAGTGGTATCTACTTTTTAATATTTGTCAATGTAAGAAGTAAACAGACTGTGATCCCTCTGTAACACATAATTTAAGGGCAAAAATGGCTTAATGTAAGAAGTACAGAGAGAGGGAAGGAACATGAAAGGTGAAACCTGAGAGAAAAGAAACCTGAGAAGAGCCTTCTGGCCAAGTTAGGTCAGAGGCACACTGTCTTACAGACTTAAGAGTTTTTAAGGATTTTGGTAAGCCACCTTTCGTGTTTCTTTCCTCTTTCTTTAATTCTCACAATCTATACTCTCTGTACTTTTAGTACATATTTTATGTCCAATAAATAAGAATGAACTGAAAAAATCAGTAAACATAAATGGTTTAGCTTCACAATTACTTTACCAAAACAGAAACTGGAGGCGTTAGAATGTAAATAATATACTAAAGGTTTAAATCTTATCTGTGACTGAACTGAGACTAATCTGTCTCTTGATTTAGTCATCTTCTTATTATACTGCTATTATCTTTGAAGTGAACTGATTGTATGTTTAGAATAAATCAAAAGGGAAATTGATATAGTGGAGACTGTTTAGGAAATTAGTCAAGGGGCAGAGGAAATTAGTAGCTGAATTAGAAATGTTATTTATTAGTTGAGAAAAGCAATGTAGAGGGGAATGAAAAAAGACTACTGTACATATATTAAAGTCTGAATAATAGAAGTGGTGATAGTGTCATAAATTGAACAAGATAGAGGATTAGACAGGCAAGGAAGATAAATCCAACTTTAGACACAATGTATTTGAGAAACCAGTAGAACACCCAGTTTGTAAGGTTCATCAGAAAGTTAAAAACACAAGTGGAAAATGTTGGAGCAATAAAGAAATATGGGAGTCAGTTTATAGAGGTTAATTTTAGTAGGGTCCTCCTGTGAATCTTTTAAATTGGAAGATCTGAGTAATATCATCTGCTCACCTGAGCACAGAACAGTTTTGTAGCGTTGCCAATAGCACAATTCAACATCTTAGAAAGGCATTTAAATTCTGGCAGAAGCTTAGGGGTTGAAGAGAGGAAAGTATTTCTAGAGCAACTCATAAAGACAGTATCTATTTTTCTAAACATAATGCTCACCTGCTGTAATGTAACCTCATAATCTAAAGTTCTTCCTATGCCCAATTATAGCTGGGTAATTCCTCCCAAGTGAATAGCAAAGAAAGCGTTGTTGTGTTTTTTTTTTTTTTTTTTTTTTTTAAATTTTTA